>NC_056726.1:1223898407-1224063407 GCF_019279795.1 Protopterus annectens | reverse complement strand
ATCAGGGTGGAGTCATCAGTGTACTGGATACATATGATATTTGGGATGACAGTATACAGGTTGTTAATAAAGATGGAAAACAGCAGGGGCCCTAGTATAGAGCCTTGTGGTACTCCAAAGGTGTTGGGTAGTAGGTTAGAGAGTTTGTTCTGCCAAAGAACAGCCTGCTGTCTCCCATTCAGGTAGGATATAAACCACTGAAGGGCTTTAGTATCTAGACAGAATGTTTGTAGGGTGTGTATTAGAAGTTGGTGGACAACCATATCGAATGCCTTGGAAAGATCCAAGAAGAGGGCAGAGGATATGTGATTGTTGTTGCGATTTGGTGTTGGTGAAAGCTAGTAAGGCTGAAGTAGTGCTGTGGTGTGGATGGAAGCCATGTTGGGTATCTGCCACGAGGTGATTCTGGATTAGGTGGTGCATGAGTTGTCTGTGAATACATTTTTCTATAATTTTTGCAAGTGGAGAGAGTATGGCTAATGGTCCATAATTGAAGAATTCAGTGCAGCTGCCTCTTTTATGAAGTGGGATTACATAGGATAGTTAAGTTAAGGATAAGCTGTTCTGTTTACATCTATTGGAGGTGACGAGGAGGAAAACATGCCAGTTTTAAGACACTGCAGCAACAGTTCCAACGTATAGTGCATTTATTGGCAGCAGGTAGAATTCATCAAGTGGGGAATGACTGAAAAATATTAGCAGATTGTTTTCTCTTTGAAATGTAGAAATAGCAGTAGTCATAGAAACAACTTAATTTTAGTGGCCTGTTGTATAGTAGGTTATGGTGAGTTCTAGGGCCAAACAGAGAAGGTATGATCACTGTTTTAGTTTATGGGCTTTTACTACAACCCAATTCTTTAGGATCTCAGTGACCACTGAATTAATACTGAATAGACATAATTTAACTTTTGGGCTAAAAGAGACAAGTATTCTCATTGCTTAACTTTATATTACACAGTGCAATGATCATCCCCACCTCTCTTTCTGACAATAAGTCAGTTTGCAGACTCCCCCAATGAATACCTAAATATCATGCATATTTTAGTGCTGTATTAGCTGTTAGTGGAATTTATATTTTCATTGCAGCATAAAACTGACTTTCACAATAGCTGATCAGCTTTTTAAGCGCTAGAAGAAGAGATGAACATTCTTATTGATTTCATATTATCACATTTACTTTGGATTTGTCCTGCACCCTTTCTAAAAGCCATACTCTCAAGTACGTCATGTATTTTCAGTAAAACGATCTTGTGAATTAGCAATATTTCAGTTACATGAAACTTGTCTGATTCTTGTTGACATTCTGAAAAAAACATTATTTCTGCTTCCTTGAGAATTCAAAATAGTTTTTTCCCTTCCAGCAAGTGCACAAATAGGTTCCACTAAGATAACTGAGCTCTCAACCCTCAAACTGTAAAGTGCTTGATCGTAAAGGATCAATAAACACCTGCCGAAGCCAATAAACTGAGCTTAACACCATGTTTAGTGCAGGCAACAAGCCCCACGACCCCTTACTTATATGTACTAATTCCACGGTCAGCCACTAGTGGGAAAAAACAAAATGACAATGCAAGAGTGAACTGAGTAACCACACAAACTGTGATCTCACAGTGTAAGTCACATAATAGGAAACAGGGTCTTGGTGACATCAAGGAACTAGGACTGAAGAGCTAACGGTCAAGCAGATAGAGCTGGACCACTCATATGTAATGGTATTTATGACACTGGTCCTCCTGCAAGTGTGGCAGTACAATGCCTACTGCACTACCCAACCTATACATCGCAAGTTCTTCTGCATAAAGTAATGGATAAGGAAGGGGGGATGGAAAGTGAGAAAGCTCATTCAGCCACAATAGTAATGGACCCAGTGAACAGCACTGAGGGACTCCCTTTGTAATGATAGACTCAAAGGAGAATACAGAACCTTCCATGACATTAAACAAGGTTTTCCTAAGATCAGCAGTGATACAGCTGATAATTCCAGATATACAAACTGGGATTGTCGCCTTAGGGAACAGAATGATTTAAACAGGATTCCATGTCATAGGAAACATTTGTGTAAGAGAAAACTATGTAATATTCAATTAACCAAAGTTGCAAGCTCCTCAGTTCCTTGACTCCTGTTCTTGAGTAAAATGCTTACAAACTTTTTTAGCTGAGGTGTATTAATTTTCTAGTGTAAAGATGGTATAAAAGATCCTGCTATCACACGAGTAATAGCCATTTGACCGGCTTCATTTCTGAGGACTGCTTAAGGTATCTCTGGAAAACTGTAAATTTATTTTTCAAGTTTTCTGCTGTCAGCATGCTAGTAGCAGTTTATTATGTAGGAAACACTTCCTAAGCTAAGGGGTGGACTTGGCATAATGATTAAGGTCTTCACCTTATAAACACAAGGTACATCTTTTTTTCTGACCTCAAGTTAATGTCCAAGTTTAAAATGGCCCTTCAGGGCAATTAACTTAGTATTCACATATGAATCTATAATCTTGGTGCATCTGAAATGACTTCCTTCCAGCAGTTCCTCAGGTTTCCAAGATTAATTATTTGCCTATATCTAAAGTTAACAGCCTACTGTCATCCAATTGTTTTAATAGCTCTACTGTGCAAATTGCAATAACTAGATGATTCAGTGAGGGTGTTCTTTTCACTGACACCATGCCACAGAGACAGATATGTGTCTCAGAGGACATGCTGTGAAGCAGGGTCTATTCCTAACCCTATTTAAGTGTAAGCCTGACCAATGGATGGGAAATCTGAACTTCACTCCAGGTGTGGTGCTCCCATGTCGCTGTTAGACAGAGGTAGACAGTAATGTCCAAACTAACATATGCCCCATATAACCACTAGAAACTTCCTAACTAACATGCTAACATGCCCCCTCCTAATAAATGCCCATGATACACAGGGACACAACTAGGTTGGGTTGCAGGACAATTTATGGAGCTGACAAAGATCATTGGGTCATTCATGCTAAACTCTTTAGCTTTCTATAGATTAACAGAGAGTAAATGTATTGTAAGTGTGGTAGGATATTTGCAAAATGTTCATACGCAAACTCAAAAGAGCTGCATTGCAGGATCTGGGACAACAACTTAAGGATCTGAAGCTCAGTTACTACTGATGCATAGGTGATGTCCTGAAAACTTTGCTCTGAATGAAAAAGACTGCAGGAATTATCATTCTTTACATGACCAGTTTAAGGTCATAAGGGAACAGTTACATATGTTGACAGGTAGAATGTTAATATTTTGAAATTTACTGAGTTTATGTGTAATCACAAAGCTTAGTAGAGGATGAGTGATTTGGCCTGGTTGGTTTTCTAATAATTTATTAGTTCAAATTCACTTACTATACTACTTGTGTCCTGATGTAGTGGTCCCAGCATGCCCATATTAAAAGTAGCCCTCAAAAGCAAGTTGCTGTCATTGTTTGTATATGAGATTAGAACTCAAGTCAGTTGCTGCCACAGGTGGTGGCAAAAAGACAAAGGCTATGGAGTTTCATGAGGTGACATCTGTACCAATACAATTAGGGTTGTATCCACTGGTTTGTGATGAAAATGCTAGTACTGAATACCCTAAATGTAGTTTAATCAGCAAAAAGGATACAACTTACTATTCCAAGTCGTGGTTTATATACCCTAAAAGAATGACACCTAGACGCTTTGGAGTATAGACTGGATATCAGGTTTGAGTCACAGTTTAGAAATCAGCAGACACTCTGCGCAGTACTCCCAAGATCCAGGCCAGTATCTTATCAGTTTTATTATATGTGCTACCTATACTCATGCCCCATGCATGCTTTTTTTTCAGCAATGATACATGGATTTCTTATGAAAAGTACCATATACACTAACACATACCCTAGTAATGATGTTCACTTTCAGTGCATCTGTAAACATGAGAAGAAACCTTAATGAGTTGCATTCATAATGCCAAACCACTGAAACGCCACACAGCACTACATTGGGCAAAAAAATTCAAAAGTAAAAATGCCAATGAGATCACTGTACAATAGGGACTGGTGAATTATCCCCTCCCATTGTAATATGATTTTGGAGTCGGTATATACAATTAGCAGGCTGAGGGGGCACATAGAATGTGTGAGAAGTTTTTATACATTGTTTTAGCCTTTAGTGGTCGATGTAATGCTATTTGGAGTATTTTCATTATGAATGTCTTCTGCCTTAATATCCTGCAAATATCTGGTCTAATTAGAATTTGCTAAGTAAAGAAGTAGTACATTGAACTTTTTATTTTTGTTCTGCTGACAAAATGTGAGTTGTCTTTCTATTTATTTTATTTAATCTTTCTTAATATGGTAAGCGGACTGGTTTTAGAACCAATTTTAGCCAAGACCTAGCGTCGGACAGTACAGTCCAAGTAATACAACAGTTTTACACAAAAGCTGTGCATAAACAAATATAAACATATGACTAAGGGAAAAGTACAACTATGAATTCAACTACTTCAGACTAACAATGGCACTTAGGGGTTGGGAGTTGGCATAATGGTTCAAGTATTTACCTTACAAATGCAAAGTACAAGGTTTGATTCTCAAATGGATAGAAATGGCTTGGCTTAAAATGGACCAAAAGGTCAGTCAGCCTAGAACTGACATATGAACCTATACTGGTATGCACATTTAAGGGGAGGACAGCCCACACCCTTCTGAGCTGTATTAGTGGTGTAAGTCTTATGGTGCCTTTATCTGACTGGCTAGAGGGCTAGAGGGCTTATAATTTGAATCTCTGCACCCAAGGTATTTGGCAATGCTTAGTGACCACTCTACTTGAGAAGAAGAGTGTTCTTGGTTTCTGGTAAACTCTACAAAAGCCAAGACTTACATTACCATAGCCACTGTTTCAGCACTTGTTTTTCACTGCATTAATTGAATGTTTCTGTGTTGAATATCTGCACTTTTTGACATTTTTTACAGTCTTTAGTTAGAACTGCCTTGGTTTCACTTTAGTGAGAGGACAGGGGACTTAAGTCGGTTTCTGGCCAAGGATTGTGTAAAGGAAAGTTGAGTGTGCTGTTTTTGATTGGCCACAGGGCCTTGGCTGTGGGTTTTTTATGAATCTCCTCAGCTATGTAAGTGTTGCTGTTGCACAATGCTTGGCTCATAACCTACGAGAAAGCTAAGACTTACATTACCATATCCACAGTTTTGGTACTTGTTTTTTGCATTGTTCTTGTTACGGCTGCATTAATTGTTTCTATGTTGAATATCTGCACTTTCTGACTTTTTTTTACAGTCTTTAGTTAGAACTGCTACTTTCCACACAGTGGCAGCTAGCAGTGATCTGTACAGATGCCAATATCATTCAGGATAATTCCCCCTTGTAATCTGTGTAGACAATCTCTCTCAGTGTAAGTTTCCCTTAAAATACCCTTACTCTCTAAATAGATTTTTAACTACTAGAGCAGCTAGTTTGCACATAGCTGAGTGTTTCTCATCAAGTTCCTTGTGTTACTGACATATTCAATACTTACATTTCCCTCACTCCTCCTTAGTAGATCAGTAGCAGTGGATATGCACTTCTCAATTCTTTCTGTGGCTAATCTGAGGCATTGTAGCAACTGCCTCATGTATTCTGACAAACCACTTATTCTAAATAAAACTGATAAAGTATGTATGAGCTGTAAATACATCTTAAATGAGAATCGCACACAAAGACTAAAAAACATGTTTATTTCATCATGGTTTGGTGTTTCCTACATTTTAACACCACTCTGGGACTATTTACAGGTTTTTAAATATTTTTATATGTAATTTCTGAGTCTGACCACACAGGGTTTGGCATCTTGAAGTAATTCTGATTGTTTAGGCTGCTTCGAGGTATCCCACAATGCAGTGATTGCCTGTAAAAAAATACATCACTCCGGCCTCTTTCTTCCTAAAGTTCCTGTTACTGCATTGATTTTTATATGCATACACTGCTGTCTTTCAGTCAGTTTTAAGTAACATTTCATGCTGTTCAGTAACTACTTAAAACAGAAACAGTCCAAATGCCATAGAACAGACTTACAAAATGCTTTGTTCTGCTGCTTCTTTTTGGAATGGCTAAATTGCAGTCTTTTGTGAAGCCTGAATTATACTACTTTGACTCATCTCATCCCCCTTCACACCTAACATCCCTAACTGTCAAAGTGCTAAGGGTAATTTGAGCTGTTACTGCTGTGATTGACAGCTCAGAGCAGGAGATTTGACTCATGTACTGTTTCCTTGTTCTAGCCTTTACTTTCTGTATGGGTACAGGAAGGACCATGGAGCTGTGTCATCACAGCATGGGTGGGTTTTTAGGACGCTCGTGGTGATGTCAGTCTGGGGAGGGAATTGGCCAGAAAACTATTGGCCTTGATTGTGTCAATGAATTGGAGACTGCAACAAGCTTTTCCAGGGTGGGAAACAAGCTTTTGAAAGTAAAACCACCACAGTACAGTAAGGTACTGTTCTAGTGGAGAGAAACAGTCGATTTAAAATATTTTAAATGTTGTATTGTGTTTATATCTAGCAGGGACAGTAAATAGGGAAGAAAAAGGACAGAGAGGTTGAGCATTTAATAATAGATTCCCGTTGTTGTCCTTTAACAATGAAGGCAAAACCCTTATACAACTAAAACTAATCCCACTGAGGTTCTCAGTGACACTTGCACCATGCATAATGCACAGGGTAAAGACCCTGCAAATAAAACTACTTATGCTGAGGAACGTACAGGTAACCTTCCTAAAACACTAAGACCTCCTGCATGGCACAATCAAAAAAAAGGGTCCTCAGCCATCACATAAACACTCCATTAAAACACCACTCACAGCTTCACACAGTAACACTGTATCTATTGCCTCTACTGTTAAGCTCTTGAGGCAAACCAGTGCACAGCCAAATTTCCTGGTCACTGGTGATTCTACAGTGAGGCAGACAGATGTCTCCCTCACTAGAACGAGTAAGGAGAGAGTCACAGCTGCCTTTCTGGGGCTAAATCACACTGGCACTCAGGTCATTGAACCACAGGTACCATTCATGTGGGCGTTAATGACCTGTGATGTACCCTCCCTTGACTATATGAAATGAAACATGATCGAGCTCGCTGATTATGTGTCTCATGTGTACGAACCTAGCACTTAGCAGCATACTATCTTCTCCAAGGATGATGCCACTTTACCAACACAAAATGACTGATTTTTAACAATTGGCTTACCTTTTGGGGTCACTCCATGGGGGGTAAATATTTGACAGCCTGGAAGGACATTGTTGACAGACCACGCTGCTTTGCCAGGGATGGTCAGCACTTATCACCTCTAGGCTTTTGCATACTGGCAAAGACCATTTCCATCCCACAGTGCCTTTTTTAGGAAATGCCAAACTGATAAACCTCCCAACTTAACTGAACCTATGGAGGAATACCTGACAGTGATACTGCTCAATGCTAGAAGTCTTAACAAGAAACTCCACTCTCTGTAAGCCTTCCTCTCTTTGGAAAGTGCAGACATCTGCGTATTAACAGAGGCATGGTATGAAGTCATGGAGAGTACACTGGCGGTGCAAGGTTATAATGCCTTTCACACCTTTAGACCATCTACTACACAGGACCGAACTAAAGGTAGAGGAGTCTCAGTCTATATTAAAAACAACCTCACATCCATACTAGTTAAAGTGTATGACCCACTGGAACTTATCCATGTGCAACTCACCATAAACAGGGTCTCATACCATATCCTTGCAACTTATACATTCCCCCTACATTTCCCAAAAAAAACACCTATCTCAATGTACCACAGTCCCTCACCATTCAACCCAATATGATCTTCTTGGGGTATTTCAACTACTCCTCTATAGATTGGGAATCCTACACCACTTCTAATGCACAAGCTCAGAGATTCCTAAATTTCATTAATGCCAACATCCTGGAACAGTTGGATCATTCTGCTACCAGGGCTACAAATTTCACTTACCTTGTAGTCACAAACAAGGGGGAGCGATGTTCCTCACCCAATGTAATGTCTTTGCTCATCAGGCATGATCATAAGGCAATCATCATCATCTTCTTTCGGCTGTTCCCGTTACGGGTCGCCACAGCGGATCATCTGTTTCCATTTCTTCCTGTCCTCTGCATCATGCTCTTTCACACCAACCGCCTGCATGTCCTCTCTCACCACATCCATAAACCTCATCTTAGGCCTTCCTCTTTTCCTCTTACCTGGCAGCTCCATCCTTATCATCCTTTTCCCAATATACCCAGCATCCCTCCTCAGCACATGTCCAAACCAACTCAATCTCGCCTCTCTTGCATTGTCTCCAAACTGTCCAAATTGAGCTGACCCTCTAATATACTGATTCATAATCCTGTCCATCCTAGTCACACCCAGTGCAAATGTTAACATCTTTAACTCTGCCACATCCAGCTCTGACTCCTGCCTTTTCGACAATGCTACCGTCTCCAACCCATATAACATAGCTGGTCTCACTACCCTCTTGTAGACCTCCCCTTTCACTCTTATTGGTACCTGTCTGTCACAAATCACTCCTGACACTCTTCTCCACCCATTCCACCCTGTCTGTACTCTCTTCTTCACCTCTCTTCCACACTCACCATTACTCTGAACTGTTGATCCCAAGTACTTAAACTCATCCACCTTTATCAACTCTATTCCCTGCATCCTCACCATTCCTCTACCCTCCCTCTCATTTACACACATATATTCTGTTTTAGCCCTGCTGACCTTCATTCCTCTCCTCTCTAAAGCATATATCCACCTCTCCAGGGTCTCCTCAACCTGGTTCCTACTCTCACTACATATCACAATGTCATCTGCAAACATCATAGTCCATGGGGCCTCCTGTCTAATCTCATCTGTCAACCTGTCCCTCACCACTGCAAATAAGAAAGGGCTCAGATCTGATCCTTGATGTAAACCCACCTCCACCTTAAACGTATCTGTCACTCCCACCACAGTCCTCACCAATGTCATACTACCCTTGTACATATCCTGTACCACTCTTACATACTTCTCTGCCACTCCCGACTTCCTCATACAATACCACAACTCCTCTCTAGGCACCCTGTCATATGCTTTCCCTAAGTCCACAAAGACACAATGCAACTCCTTCTGACCTTCTCTGTATTTCTCCAACAACACTCTCAGAGCAAATATTGTATCTGTAGTGCTCTTTCCTGGCATGAAACCATACTTCTGATCACAATCATCACGCAATATTGCTTGAAATAAAAATTAAATCTGGAGACCCAGAGAAACCAAATACCTTTAGGAACTATTCCAAGGTTAACCTCTCTCTATTAAGTGAAACCTTGGCTAAATTCCAAGCACCCCCAGACCCCGTAAACACCATAGCATAAACTGAGCTAGTTACAAAATCCCTGTACCGCCATACTGATAGCTGTATACAGTGAGCTGTGCCCACTCATATTAAGAATATGACAAACTCAAAAGACAAGCCATCCTGGTGGAATCACAAAATCAATTGGTTATGCAACAAAAGAAAATAAATGTTGGCCAAGAGTAACAGGAACAAAGCCCAACATACTAAAAGCCCCGTGACCAATCTAAATAGGCAGCTAAGAGGGTTAATTAATACTTCAAAGGCTAAATTTGAAGAAAAAATAGTTTCTCAGGCAACGGACAGCAACACAGCTTTCTATAGCTATGTCCGTAACCTCAAGGGAAATATGCAATAATGCACAGACCTTATTGTAAAAGGCATCACCCAAACTGAACAATTGTATTCAGTGTAGAAATTCTATTTCAGAAAGCACCACAACAGGATAGAGCAACGGATATCCAAATTAAGTGGAAACCAGTGGAACAGGAAGCAATTGGTCAGGTGCCATATGAAGATATTTTGGAGCCTTCTACAGGAAACCAGTATAAACGTTCACTTGAAGCTAGACAACAAGGGAAGGAACAGGAAACTGTGATACAGTCAATGATGAGAAGTGATAGGCCAGTGAGTCCCCATATGACAGAGCAATGGAAGGCACAAGATGAAATTGAAGAGAATGTACCACTGGAAGATGTTATAGAACTTTCTATACAATGCCCGCAGGAAATGGAAAACAAAAAAATGTGCCCTCGGTTTAGAAGAAATGAGCTAAGAGAAGATTTGCTTGATTTAATAGATAATAGACATATTAAGATCAATGAAAGAAATAGACTGCAGAAGGTCAATAGAACCCAAAAGTAAGAAGTTTGATAAAACAAATGAACACAGTAATTAGGACTGTTCATAGAGATTCATGTGATATAACAGAAGTAAACATGATATATTACTGTGCAGCTAAGTTAATAACTGATAAAGTTCTACCACAAGAACACGGGGAAGTGAAGGAAAGGAAGGGGAGAAATCGAATACCATCATGAGACTACTGAATAGAGAAAACTATAAAGCAATTAAGACAAGAAGTGCCACTGTTAGAAGAATATAGGGGAGGGAACAGATCAACAAAAATACTAAGAAAGATAGATGTGATAAAAGCATTTCACAGTATTAGAACAGACCAGGATCTATCATACACTATTGCAAATAACAAAGTAAAAATCTCAGCACAGGCAGAAAACTTAGAAGATACACAGATAAATAAAAAGGAAAAGTACAAAATAAGCAATTTACTGACGACCCAAAAAAGTGTTATAGAGAACTGGAAAACAAGGCAAAAGGAATTGAAAGACCACCAAAAAAAAAAAGAAGAAATAGACATATGTTTTATCTATGAAGATTCTGTGGAACATAAAGATGCTAAATGGATAGAAGAAGTAAAAGAAATAATATGAAGTTTAAAGGTTCAGGATATGAAATGGGATGAAGTAACAGCCAGTGAGATTGAAACAAAGTTAAGAAAAGCCTCTAATTGTAAACACCAGGCCCAGACGCAGTACCTAAGTTTTGGTTAAAAGTTTTAACATCTTTGCACAAAGATTTAGCCATGAGTAAGAACTATTTATATGTGCACCCCAAACAGACACCAGTCTGGCTAACAACAGGAAAAACAATACTCCTACTTAAGAGTGAACATGCAAGCTATCCTAAAAATGATAGACCAATAACTTGCCTTCCGATGACATATAAACTATACACAGGAATTGATACCAACAGAGTTTATAGTCATTTAGAAGAAAACTCAATTATGGCAGTAGAACAAAAGGGCAATAAAATAAAGTCATATGGAACAAAGGATAATTTGCTGTTAAATAAAGTTATAACGGAGAACTGTAAAAAAGGGAAGAATCTAAGTATGGCATGGACTGACTACAAAAAAAAAAGCATTTGATAGTATCCCACATTCAGGGATAAAAGAATACTTAAAAATGTATAAGATACACCCTACACTGATCAACTACATTACAGTGACCATGAAACAGTACCACTTTGCAATTAAGCTATGATAAAGGACAAATTATATCCCAGGGATAAAAATTCAAAGGGGGATATCCAGTGTGACTCTCTGTCACTGCTGCTATTCTGCCTTACCCTTAACCCATTAAGCTGTCTACTTAACAGCTTAGACCTTGGCTATAATTTGGCTTCTAGAAAACAACAAAGTGTAAATACTTCTCATCTTCTCTTTGCCGATGATTTAAAACTGTATAGCTCATCAGATGAGGAACTGAAAGCACAACTGCAAGTAGTCAAAACTTTTTCAGATCATATAAGAATGTCATTTGGTCTTGATAAATGTGCAAAAGCAACCTTTAAAGCAGGAAAACTGCAGCACCAGAAAAACATCAGTTTGGGACAAGAATGTGATATAAAAAAACTTGAGCAAGAGGGAATGTATAATATTTGGGAACTGATGAAGGATCAACAATAAAATATGAACAAATGCAAATAAAACTTACTAAGGAATATTTTAGAAGACTTAAATTAATCCTGAAAACAGCATTAACATCTAGGAAGAAAATCCAAGCTATAAACCAATTTGCTCTTCCTGTCCTAACTTACAGTTTTGGAGTGATTGACTGGCCCCAAATCGTGCTGGACAGATTAGATACGAAAACAAGAAGGATGCTTCATGCTCACCAAATGATTTATAAAAATCAGTGCATACCAAGATTATATATTCCCCATTCCAAAGGAGAGATGAGCCTCCTTGAAATTGATTACATGTATAGCTCTACAATTGTGGGACTCCACACATATCTGCTGACCTCAAAAGACCGAAACATAGTGAAAGTTTTGAAACATGATGAGAATAAATCTAAGATGACTTCTCTGCTTAATCTAGCAGAAGTATATCAACATCAAGCAGGAATGGAAATCAAACCAGAAATAGACAAAAATCAGGTAGCAACTGAATGTGCCAAAAAACAAAAGAAAGAATATAATTTGAAGGACCAGATGAGAAGGCAAGAAATGTGGAAAATGCATAAATATAGTTGCAAGTACAGAAAACTTCTGGAAGAACCTCATGTTGATCAGGAATGAATGCAGGAATGGTTAAGGAGAGGCAATTTCAAACCAA
Source organism: Protopterus annectens (assembly GCF_019279795.1). NCBI lineage: Eukaryota > Metazoa > Chordata > Ceratodontiformes > Protopteridae > Protopterus > Protopterus annectens. Next base: position 1,224,050,926 of record NC_056726.1, on the reverse strand, counting down.
GAGATGAAAGGTTAATATTGGTGACCCAAGATAGTGGGCTGCATACACATTGGTTTATAAAGTCCATTGAACATGTGTGAGAAACAGACAAATGTAGGTTTTGCAAAACCGAACTGGAAACAGTTGCACACCTCGTTGCTGGTTGTGACATACTAATGGCAGAAGGACTGTGTATTGAAAGGCATAATATTATGGCAAGATTGTTGCACTAGGGATTGTGCAAACATTATGATACTGAAGTGGCTGAAAAATACTGGAAGCATGAGCCACAAAGCATCACAGAAAATAATGAAGGTTACATCACATGGGATCATCCATTACCAACAGTTCAAAGACAGATGTGAGAAAACCAGATACAGTGATCCATGAAAAGAAGACAAAAGTAGCATTGATCATTGAAACTGCCACACCCAGTGACTACAGTGTCTTGCATACAGAGAGACACAAAGTCATAAAACATCAGGATTTGTAGGCAGAAATGAGAGCAATGTGGAAAAAAGATACCCAGACAGTCCCAATAGTAGTAGAAGCAATGGGTATTATAAAAGAGAATCTACAATTGTATTTAGATGAGTTACCAGTACATGTAACTCCATACAAATTGCAGAAGGATTACTGGGAACATTGTGGGTGCTGCAAAGAGCAATTCTGGCTGACATCAAAGATTGAAACAATACTAATTTCATGAACTTTAATCATGCATTGACTTAGGAAAGGGGTCCATTCCTGTCATGATATTAGAAACCCAAAAGATTTGGAGAAATTAAGATCGAAACAGGAAGCCTTTGGCAACCTTTAGGCTGACAGGTTCAGATCAAATGTCTCCCCACTCCACCCAACAGTCCAAAGGAAATATTGAATACCACAAAGCCCCTAACCATTACAAGGGAACCGGTCAGCAACACACTTTCCAAGGCCAAAAACACTGCATCAAAAGGCCCCAATAACATCCCAGGACACTATCTAAATAGCATTCAACATGACCTCTCTGGTCCACTTGAACCACTTTTCAGCTGCAGCCTACAGTCAGGTTTTGTGCCTAGAGAATGAAAGATGGCTACAGTCATTCCCCTGCACAAAGGAGGTCCAACCACCGGTTAGGGTAACTACATGCCCAAACGTCTGACCAGCCTCATGTATAAGGCAATGGAAAGAATCATCATGGGCATTATAAATGAGGATATAGGTAACCTGCAAACACTGGACTAATCAGAGATCGGCTTTGTTAAAGAAAAGTCATGCCTATTAAATCTTGTGGGCTTCTTTGACAGGGTCATCGAAGCAAAAGATGCGGGCAAGACTGTGCACACAGCATACCTCAACTTGGCCAAGGCTTTAGATACAATAACCCACTCAGGCATTATAGACAAGCTTACTAAATGAGGTATAAACCCTTTTATCACTTGTTGGATAGCCAAATGGCTCACTAATAGGACTCAGGAGATCAAAATAAGTGAGGCCACCTCCACCAAGAGGCCAGCCACTAATGTTGACCCCCCCCCCCCCGGCTAAGTACTGGGCCTGCTCCTTTTTGCACTGATTTCTTTAAAGCAGCAGCAAATACTGAAGGTTTATGGCTGACTAAGCTTGTGGATGATTAAGGGTTGCGGTGGATAAAATTAAAATACACCTGTCTCGCAGACAGGTTTAGTGCAAACTTCACCCCCTCTCACCCCCTAAAGGGCCCATAACTATACCAGAAGAATGTAGTGCCCCGGCAATCACTGACACACAAGTTAAAACAGCCCTATCCAAAGCCAAAAATACAGCTTCAATGGGTGTCCCAGGCTGTGTCTTACACAAGCTCCAAAATGAACTAACCCCTCACCTAAACACACTGTTCAAACTCAGCCTCTCTACAGGCTATGTACCCATAGAGTGGTGCACAGCAACAGTTATCCCACTCCACAAAGGTGAAGCCACAATGGACCCCAGGAACTATCGCCCTATAAGCCTGACTAGCCTGGTCTGCAAGGCTATGGAGCGCATCATCATGGAATTCATTAACAGAGACATTGGGAACCTTCAAACATTGGACCCTACCCAGTTTGGCTTTGTTAAGGGCAGATCATGCCTCCTAAACCTGGTGGACTTCTTTGAGACAGTTATCAAGGCTTTAGACGAGGGAAAGGGGGTCCACACAGCCTACCTAGACCTTGCAAAGGCTTTCAACACCATTCCCCATTCTGGTATTATAGACAAGCTCACCAGCCTGAACATAAACCCCTAGGTCACGAGATGGGTTGCCAATTGGCTCATGGATAGAGCCCACATGGTGAGAGTTGCAGGCTCTAGGTCCAACTGTAAAGCAGTTACAAGTGGCATCCCCCAGGGCTCAGTCCTGGGACCCCTCCTGTTCAGTATATACTTCTCAGAGGTACAGGCAAGCACAGGAGGACTATGGGTGACCAAGTTCACAGATGACTGCAAACTGGGGGCCATAACTGACTCTCTAGCTGATACAGACATCCTCCAGAAGGGTCTCACTGAGACGGATAGCTGGTGTCAAAATCATGGCCTCAAGCTAAATGCCAAAAAGTGCATAATCATCACCTTTGGAAAAAGCAAAGTACCCATGAACTACCACATACGTGGTAGTCCCCTAAATACAGAAAATGTAATAAGGGATCTGGGGACCCAAGTAGATAGTAATCTCTCCTTTGATAATCATATTGGCAAGGTGGTTAGAAAATCCTTCTATGTGGCCCACTTAATCACAAAAGGGTTCGCATCTAGAACAAAAGAGGTTATTGTGCCCCTCTACTCATCACTCATCAGACCCATCATAGAGTACAACACCCCATTTGGGATGTACCTTACAAGACACCTGCAACAGCTGGAAAGACCACAGAAGTACCTCACCAAGAGGATTACTGGCCTCAAACATATGCTCTGTGCAGCCCGACTGAAGAAACTCCAGCTGTACTCAGTTGCATACCGCTTACTCAGAGGTGATCTCTGCCTGACATACAAGGCCATGTCCAACCCAGAATTGATGGACATGCTCCATCTAAAAAAAAACAAATCCCCAAGAGCCACATGCTGTAGGGATCTAAACCTCACCACAACGATAAGTAGGATGTGCTGGAGGGATAGATTCCTGTCCTAGAGACTCCCCATGCTTTGGAACAGGATTCCAATCTACATTAGGCAGAGCCCCTCACTAATGCTCTTCAAGAGAAACCTTGACGAGTGGATGGGAAACAGAAACTTTTCCCCGGGGATCACTGCAGCGGCTCTGTTGGACAGAGGTACAGGGAATTAATGGCTCTGCTGGACCAAGGCACAGGGAACTAATCTAAGGGGGTGGCGAAAGCCAACACATTTTGGCTAGGCTTATACATGCCCTCGGGCAGATAGCCTAGTACTTACCTATGAACCTATGAAATGGGTTATATAACTTAGCTGACACTGAACTGGGTGATGTAATGCTGAGTGAATTGATTGATAATATAGTATTATATGAAAAGAGACTTCTCATACAAAAGAAAAAGACTCTAGATCGTGATACTAATGATTTTAACCAGAGTAATGCGTTTTCGTAGCCCAGGAACTCTAGTAGGCCAATTGAGGCTAATGCTAACAATACACAGAGGACTTCTGTGCGAGCATCCACCAGTGACAATAATGGTGTAGTTAGCCCTGTAGTTATTACTAATGAAAGGGCTGAGTCTGAGATTGGGTCTTCTAATGGTTCTGTTTATAAGACCCAAGGGGGCGATGGTATTGAAACAATTAAGGAACCATTTGTCAGACTTAAAACAAATCATGAGGGCTTTAAGGATACTGAGAACAGTCTTGCCCCCCTTAAACCATTTTTTTCCTGCCTACCACTTCTACTTCAGCATGGGACCAATCAGTAATTGGGCCAACAGAATCAAGGCAGAAGAAAACGCAAACAACCAATAGACACGAGTGGCAACAAAACCAAAAAAAGATGTGGCAAACTATTCAGAGCCCTTGATATATAATATCTCATACAGAACATTATCAGACTCTGAGAACTCTATGTTGATCAGGAGACTATCATTTATACATGCTGGTAAAGCTGATGTGGGAGGTACTGTTGTTGACTTAAGGGTTTTTGGGAGAAATTTGATGCTGAAATTGATTTATAATGATGGCAATGGTAATAATCGGATTGATTCTGTTTTTAAAAAAACAAGCATGTTTGTACCACCAAATCACCCTTTGGTGGAATCATTTATGAGACTATGCAAGGATGATTTACAACAGATCTCTGATGGACATGGTGAACATCATATTTTTAATAATTTGTCCCAGGATGAGCATATAGCTCTGGATAGACTACGTACAGATGATGGTATTACCTGCCCCACAGATAAGGGGGGGTGCTATCGTAGTCATGGATAGGCATTTTTATTTTAGCTCTATTTCTACCATGTTGAGTGATGTTACTGTATATGTTAAGATTACATCAGGGGAAATCCAAAGCATGGTTTCCAAGTACAGCGTGTTATACAAGATTGTCTTATGGGTGAATCTATTTCATCAGACTTAGCTAGTTATCTGACTATTGAACATCCCTGTGGGCCTACTTTTCACAGGTTACCTAAGATACATAAGGACTCCACCCCCCTTAGACCCATAGTAGTGGGTGGGTGATGGAGTCCTTTTCTATCTTTGTTTAGAAGTTATTGAGACCAGTGCTAGATGATTCCACAGTAGTGTTAAGAGATTTCAAACAGTTTCTCGGGAATCTATATGAACATGTGCATGATGGTATTATAACACAACAATGTTTATTGGTTACCATGGATGTGAATTCACTCTTTACTGTCATCCCAAATAGGGATGGCATAGAGTTGGTTGGTGAATACCTGAAGCAACATAGTGGGTATGATGGTAAATTGATTGATTTGATTTGCCTCTTTCTTGAAGTAATTCTCGAAAATAATGTTTTGCTTTTTGATGGGGCCTATTATGCTCAGACCTTTGGCGTAGCTATGGGCACATCATGTGCCAATAGCTATGCCAATATGGCCATGGCTCATTGGGAGAATGATCATGTGTTGAATGGAAAAAATAAATTTTGTTTAAGTATGTTAGCCTATATAATAGGTTTGTTGATGACATTTATATGCTGTGATTGGGAGATGAAGAGGAGCTACTATGTTTTCTGGATTACATACATAGCACAACCTCCTTTTTGAAATTTCCGATCAAATATTCACCCAATGAGATAGAGATCCTGGACATGAAGATTATTAGTCTACCAGATATGACATTTGACACCATGTTATATAGGAAGGAGTGTTATAGGAACTCCCTCCTACATAAGACTAGTATGCACCCTTCATATGTATTTCGCAATATCATTAAGGGACAGGGCATGCGAGCATGTAGACGTAATGCTCGATATTCTGGGTTTTAGGATGAATTGGTTGTATTAGAACACAATTTTAATGAAAGGGGATATAAAAGCAGGTAAGTGGAAGTTGGGCTTAATGTTAGTCGCCACCTTGGACCTGATAGAGGGTGACCATACTTTTCTAGGAAATGTGGGGAAGAGAATTTAGAACAGAAAGAGGAACCACTTAGATGCTTCAGCTTACCAATAACATATTGCAGTAATGTTAATGATGTTACTGCTGTTATTAAGAAGCATTGGCCAGTCCTGTTAATGGATGACAAGATTAGGACTATTGTGGGTGATGAACCTGCATTTGTGTTTAAAAATAAAAAGGATCTTAAGCGGCTTCTTTGCTATCCTAGGTTCATAGGTTCATAGGTAGGTACTAGGCTATCTGCCCAAGGGCATTTATAAGCCTAGCCAGAGTGTATCAGCTTTCGCCGCCCCATTGATTGATTGATTGAGCCTCTGTCAAGAACAGCCAATTAAGTGATCCCAGGGGTGTATTTTCTGTTACCCATCCACTCGTCAAGGTTTCTCTTGAAGAGTGTTAGTTAGGGGCTTTGCCTAATGTAGTTTGGAATTTTGTTCCAAAGGATGGGGAGTGTCTGTGACAGGAATCTATCCCTCCAGCATGTTCTATTTATTGTTGTGGTGAGGTTTAGCTCACTAGAGCGAGTGGCTCACAGTGACTTGGATTTCTTAAGGTGGAGCATGTCCATCAATTCTGAGTTGGACATGGCTTTGTAAGTCAGGCAGAGATCACCTTTGAGTAAGCAATATGCCACTGAGTACCACCAGAGTTTTTCCAGTTGGGCTGCATAGGACATATGTTTGACACCAGTAATCCTCTTGGTGAGGTACTTTTGTGGTCTTTCCAGCTGTTGGAAGAATCTTGTGAGGTACATCCCAAATGGGGCATTGTACTTTATGATGGGTCTGATGAGTGACGAGTAGAGGGGCACTATAACCTCTTTATTTCTAGATGCAAACCCTTTAGTAATTAGATGGGCTACATAGAAGGATTTCCTAACTACTTTGGCAATATGATTGTCAAAGGAGAGATTACTATCTACCTGGGTCCCCAGATCTCTTATTACCTCTTCTGTATTAAGGGGGCTGCTACCTATGTGGTAATTCATGGGTGTTTTGTTTTTCCCAAACGGGATGACTATGCATTTTTTGGCATTTAGCTTGAGACCATGACTTTGACACCAGGTGTCCGTCTCCATAAGGCCCTTTTGGAGAATGTCCGTGTCAGCCGGAGAGTCAATTATGGCTCCCAGTTTGCAGTCATCGGCGAACTTGGTTAGCCAAAGTCCTCCTGTGTTTGCCTGTACTTCTGAGAAGTATATGCAGAACAGTAGGTGTCCCAGGACCGAGCCTTGTGGGACACCACTTATGACTGGTTTAGAGTCGGACCTGGAGCCCGCTATTCTTACCTTGTGAGTTCTGTCTGTAAGCCAGTTGGCAACTCATCTCGTGAAGTAGGGGTTTAGTTTCAGGCTGGTGGGTTTTTCTATAATTCCTGAGTGGGGAATGGTGTCAAAAGCCTTGGCGAGGTCAAGGTAGGCTGTGTGAGCCACCTTCCCCTCATCTATGGACTCAGTGACTGTCTTGAAGAAGTCAACCAGGTTTAGTAGGCATGATCTGCCGTTAACAAAGCCGAACTGGGTTGTGTCAAATGTTTGGAGGTTCCCAATGTCTTTGATAATGAGTTCCATGATGATGCGCTCCATAGTCTTGCAGACCAGACTAGTCAGGCTTATAGGGCAATAGTTACTAGGTCAGTTGTGGTCCCTCCTTTGTGGAGTGGAATAACCGTTGCTGTGCACCATTCTATGGGCACGTAGCCTGTGGAGAGGCTGAGGTTGAACAGTGTGCCTACAGAATGAAAGATGGGGGGGCTAGTTCATTCTGTAGTTTGTGCAAGACGCAGCCTGGGACACCATCTGGCCCCACTGACGCTGTGCTTTTGGCTTTTGAAAGGGCTGTTTTCACCTGTGCATCTGTGATTTCCAGGACACTACACTTTTCTGCTACTGTTCTGGGCCCTTTTGGGGCTGAGAGGGGGGTGAAGTTTGCACTGAATCTATCTGCCAGGATGTTGGCAATATCAGTAGGTTCGGTATATTTTGTGCTATTTTGCACTAGCTCAGAGCATATCTAAGAGTTGCCACTTAGATTCTTGACATACCTAAAGAAGGCTTTGTGGTTATCTTTCAAATCCTTGGCTATTTTTCTTTGCAAGTTAGCCTTGAATGATTTTATGAGGGACCTTAGTTTCTTACTGATACTGATCAGGGATATCTTTCCTTCTTGGGATTTGTGTTTTTTCTGAACTAGTTTCCTCCTTCTATTGTATAGCCTGTTTATGGCAGGGGTCCACCAGAATTGTTTCCTTCTCTTAGGGGAGTGAGTCTTGGTTTTTCTAGGGATGACACAATCCATGCATTCTTGTAGGTGCTCATAGAGTGCATTTGTAAAGGTTCCTGCATCTTGGACACTGTTATCCTTTAGCGTGGGGGCTGTGAAACTTACCACCTCTGTCTTAAGTAAGGTGAAGTTTGCTATAGAAAAGTTTTTCACTGTGGCTTCCTTGGTTGGGGGTGGTAGTGTGATGTGGATATCCAGAGTGATTAGTTTATGGTCTGATCTAACCAGTGACAGGTTGCCCTCCGGTGCGGAACACCTGTCGCCAATGTTGGTGATGACCAGGTCCAATATGTTTTCACCTCTGGTAGGGGAGTTTACCAGCTGATCCAGGGCATTTGAGTTGATAAATACCAGGAAGCGCTGGACCTGGGAGTTTGTACTTGAGCAGTTTTCCCAGTTAACAGTAGGGTAACTGAAATCGCCCAATATCAGGGTGTTCGGTAGGACCTTCATGTTTTCCTGTGTCTCCAGAAAGGCAGAGTGGTGGTCCTGGGTCATAGAGGGTGATCTGTAGCAGGCCACAATTTGCATTGCAGATTTGCCCGATGTTAGTTGCAAATGGATGATCTCAGAGGTATCATGCTGTGCCACTAACCTGGAGGTGTAGGTATCCTTGATGAATATGGATACACCCCCTCTTTTTGTGTTTCGGTCCATGTTCTGTGGCCGAAATGTGTGGTATGAGTTGTAGCCCGGTAGTTCTGGGGTGCTCTGTGGAGCCTTGAACCAGGTTTCAGTTACTGCACAGATGTCGACATTCTCCATACTGAGGAGTGCTTTGAGCGCGTGCATTTTGAGATTTAAACTCCTGGCGTTGAGTAGCATAACCCTCATTTTTTTATTTGTGCTGTTTACGGAGGTGGGTTTGACTTCTGAGCCTTGCCTAAAAAAGGCACTATGGGGGCAGCAACAGCCTTGGCCAGTATTCGAAAGCCTAGGGGTGACAGGTGCAAGCCATCTCTTGAGAAGCAACGAGGCTTGTCGAGCATGTCGTCCCAGATGGAAAGACACTTGATCCCCTTTGAATGACATCAGAAGCTTAGCCAATTGTTGAAATTGATCATTTTTTCTTTATACTGTGGTATCATTCTTGGTGAGGGTTAAGATGCTACTCAGGGTCAGGGTCAGGGTCATACACGCTTGGGCTACATGATCAGAGAGCTCTTCCATGTCTCTTTTCATGTAGTCCAGGAAGCTACATCTCAGGTCATTCACACCAACATGAACAATGACAGAGTCATATTTGTACTTGTTCTGTAGTGACCTGAGTGCTTGTGTTATGTGGCGGATTCTGGCTCCCGACAGGCAGCTAACAGTAACCTTCTCCTTGTCCAGCCTAGTGAGTAGGACGTCAGTGTGCCTGACTATAGAGTTGCCTATTACTAGTGTGTTAGGTATGTTATTTCACCTTAAGGGTTGTGATTGTGTGGCACACTGATTTTGTGTTTTATGTGTTGTCAGGTTTGTGATGAGAGGTGCAGGTTTTTTGGGTGTCTGCTTTGGAGGTCTCTGATGCTTTTGCAGGTTTTTATTTAGAGCCTCCCAGTATGATTTTGTGTATTTATGTGTATTTTTTGCCAGTGCTGGTTTAGTATGCCTATGTGAGGCTGGAGGTGTGGTGCAAGTGTTAACTTTCTCCTCATGACTGCCTATTCCAGTCTTGGGTGGAGAGAGCTTAGCCTCCAATTTAGCTATATAATTGCATATCTCGCATATGTTAATGTTTTGTGGTAGGAGGAGAGGGTTGTTTGTGTACATGAGGCAGTTGTAACATTACCTCAGGATACCCAGGTTCACCAGCTGGACTGGAGAGTATACCTGAAATTGCCCTTTGGTCATGCCTGAATAGTAGGGTGAGCTGCTTAGTCGCTTGGCTGGTGAGGGGTGAATAATGAGCCTTGCCCTGCTGGGATATCAAGTGTCGGGGTATATTAGTGCTTGCTATTAGGTCTGAGCAAGTGCTGGACTGTAGGATGCTTTTTAAGTTAGACTACTTTCAAGGGAAAAACTGAAGAGAAGACTTGGTGGAGCCGGGAATAATTTAGTCCTAGCTAACCGGCACTGCCCGGATGTGCAAAACTGTGGAAACGCGGTTTTTACAGCAGGGAAATGAAAGAGATAGAAATTAGCCCAAAATGGCCTATAAACTACTAACTTCTGACCTGGAACCACTCCTCCAGGGACAGATGGCTGCTCAAAGCTCCCTCTCTCACAGGTGAACAGAGAAACCTCCCTCTATCCAAGTAAGGTATGGGCAACTCAGAAACTTGTAACAGCCCTGAATTCAGCACTAGCCTGAAAACTGGACTATACTAGCTTAGAAAGGTGGGAAACAAGGAAAAATTTTTTTTTGAAAAGATAAGGCAATAACAGCACAAAATACACTTAAAACAGCTTTAAACAACTACAAACAGTAAAAAATACACTTAAAACAGCTTTAGATGACTACAAGCAATCAGAAAAGGCTTTTAAACAAATTGAGTTAAGGAGAGTAGAGATGGAATTGAAAGGAATGGCACATTTCCATGTGGAGGATGTACATACTGCACATATATTGAGACAGATAACGTTTGTGAACCCTAATAATGGCAGATTTTATTTTAAAGTCTCTGCTAGTTGTGACACTAAAGATGCTATTTATTTAGCGCACTGTGTCACATGCTTTTCATTCTGTGTGGGGAAGAGCAATTGGAAGTTTAAGGAGCATATAAGAGAACACCTTTATTCCATTAATATTAAGTAGATGTCAAATGCTCTAGCAAAACATATAGCGGAGAAGGGAGCTGAGCATAAGTTTAAGTTTAGAGATATTGACAGAGTCTTTGAAATTCTGAGAATGGGTGACATCAGGAATAGTACAGAGACCGTGGAACTTGAGTGGATTGTTAGGATGCAAGCACATAAAGGGTTGGGACTAAATGAGAATGTCCCTCTTAAACCTATACTGAAAGCACACAAGAAGTTAGGTGAATATTTTAAATGCATTTGTTATATACGAATATTTTTTATAATATGTTTTTGGCTGTATGTATTTGTACCTTTAAATGAAAAGGGATGTGTGAGCTATTTGGCTCATGATGGGTGGGGTATGTAGTATTTAAGCTTCTTCTGTTGTGAATATGGTGGATCTGATGAAGCAGAGTTTTATTTTCTGTGAAATCGCTTATCCTTGTCTATTTGTAGACTAAACTGCAACAGATTTTACCTGCCAGTGTTATTCCTAGTGCAACACTTTTGTGGACTGTGATTTGTAAAGATGCTTGTGTTAAAAATGTATTATCAGTGAGTCCTTCTGGATAGAAAAGAAATATGCATGTATGTCAGGCTGTAGTGTGGCAACTGCTGAAATGTATATATGTTAACAGAGGGTGCTGGAAGAGAAGGAATTATGCTCAGCCCCATATACCTTGGGCAAAATAGTTTGAAAGTAAATGACTTGGTGTTAGAAAAATCTACATGCTGCCTAGAAAAATATATTTACAATGTGTGCTGCTTAGGAAGATGTGTATTTAATCATTCAAACACATATAAGTTGTATGATCAAATATATAGAGAAATGTGTGCTTTAGTTAGGAATAAATGTACTTAATGCATTTAATTCTGTCTTACTAGAATAACAGTAAAAATGAACCTGCATATTATTGCTTGAAGCACAAGCTGCAGTGTAATCAGAAATTTGACCTTGGCAGCTTGCAGATGCAGTCTGGCTCATGTCTTTCAAGTAAAGATTATTTTGTAAAGTTAGAAAATAATAGATCTGTTCGCATGTATGTCCTCTTTCTTGCCTCCACACAAGAGAAACAAAAGGAGGCTTTAAGAAAGACTTACATCTATTGTATTTGAACTAATCAGAGAACCTTGAATTGGCTACATCCTCAGGAGGTCATCGTGACTGACCAGCTGTCTGCAAGGCTGCAACATTCTCATGGGAAAAGGACTTTTTGAAAAACACAAACTAAGCAGTTTTTATGAATAACTATGATGTAAAGACCCTGTCACTAGCCACACCAGTGAGGTGGGCAAAACTGATAATGAAATGTATATAACCAATGTGTCTTGGTCAATAAAGCAGTCAAAATTCTATACAAACTTTGTGTATGGTTTTTTGCCTCCTAATGTACATTAGCTTAGAGATGCTCTAGCTTTCCTGCATTATTGTTTGTTATTGATTGACATTGTGTTTAAATAACTCAATGATTTTTACAGTCTGACTCTAACAAATTTATTTAACACTTGGTATCAGCCATAAAGGTTCATAAGTTCATAGGTTGGTACTAGGCTATCGGCCCTAGGGCCTATACAAGCCTAGCCATAACAATTCCCTAACTATTTCTTCCCACACTATTTACTTCCCTGGACCCCTGTCTAGCAGGGCGACTGACATGATCCCTGGGGTGAATTTCCTTTCTCCCATCCAGTCATCAAGGTTCCTTTTGAAGAGGGCCAAAGAGGTGCTCTGCTTGACATGTATGGGTAGTCTATTCCAGGATCTGGGGAGTCGCTGGGTCAGGAACCTATCCCTCCAGCATGTTTTGTTTATTGTGATGACAAGATTTAGATCCCTGGAGCGTGTGGCCCAGAGGGATTGGGTTTTCTTTGAGTGTATCATGTCCAACAGCTCTGGGTTTGACATGGCCTTGTATGTTAAGCAGAGATAGCCTCAGAGTAGATGATATGCGACAGAGTATAGCTGGAGTTTTTTAAGGCGGTCAGCATAAGGCATCTGCTTTACGCCTGTGATTCTTTTAATGAGGTATTTCTGCGGCCTTTCCAGTTGTTGCAGATGTCTTGAGAGGTACATACCAAATGGGACGATGTATTCTATAATGGGTCTAATGAGGGATGAGTACAGTGGGACAATGACCTCCTTTTTTCTGGATGAAAAGCCCTTAGTGATGAGGTATGTCACATAGAAGGATTTCCTGGCTGTTGTGGCGATGTGGTTATTGAAGGTGAGACCACTGTCCACCTGTGTCCCTAAGTCTCTTATCACACTTTCGGTGTTTAGTGTACTGCCACCTATGTGGTAATTCATGGGTACATGTTTTTTCCCAAAGGGGATAAAGTACAGTTTTGTACCTACCATAAATGTAGATGTTTGAGTGTTCACACTGCTGCAGTCATCACACTTGGGTTATCCTGCCGTCAGGCGGTCCCGCAGTTGGCCCGAGTTCCAAAGTCTTGGTCCAGCGTCGGTTGCTGTCGCTTCTTCCCTGACGTCAGTGCGCCAGGGGTATATAAGAGGCATCCGACGCCATTTTCTTCAGTTTTTCTTGCCCCAGATGTCAGGTGCCCCCTAGTAGGAGTGCAATACATATTGCCAATGAAACATGTACAGAAAAATACAAATAATACCTTCAGTTACAAGCAAATACACCACAAAGGTTGTATGAGATAGAAAGGTATAGAAAGGTTCAGCTAGTTCAGAGGGGATGGAGGGTAACCTGGACTGCAGCAGTGTGAACACTCGAACATCTACATTTATGGTAGGTACAAAACTGTACTATGTTCATCGTGTTACACTGCTGCAGTCATCACACTTGGGTTGAATCCCAAAGCTAAGGATGGGTGGTGGAGTTAAACAGGGTTTGGAGACGCTAGTAGGCCCTGCAGAACTGCAGTGGCAAAGCCAGCTCTAGTCTTAGAGTATAGAGGCAAGTGATAGTGCTTGGTGAAGGTGTGCACTGAGCTCCAAGTTGCAGCTTCCAAAATATCCTTGGTCGGTACCCCCATGAGAAAGGCTGTTGATGTTGATGTAGCTGTACCCCTGGTGGAGTGGGACCTAATGCTAGTAGGTACCGGTTTCCCATGATGTATGTAACAAAAACATATACAATGTCCTATCCATTTTGAAATGGTCTGTTTTGAGATAGCTTTTCCTTGTGATCCTGAAGCATAGGATGCAAAGAGCTGGTCAGATTTTCTGAAAGCCTTAGTTTTATCCAAGTAGTAACGTAATTGCCTGTGAATGTCCAAAGAGTGCAGGAGTCTTTCTCCTTTGTTCTGGGGGTTTGGAAAAAAGGTGGGTAAATAAATGGTTTGGTTTAGGGCCACACTGGATATCACCTTTGGCATAAAGGAAGGGTTAGTCTGTAGAGTGACTCTGTCTTGATGAAAAATGAGGAAAGGCTCCACTGCCATTAAGACTTGTAGCTCTGAGGCTCTTCTAGCTGAAGTTATTGCTAGTAGCAGGGCAGTTTTCCATGAAAGAAACTTTAAATCAGTTGAAGTAGTTGGTTTAAAGGGCGGTAGTGTAAGTTTTTCCAGAACAAAGTTGAGATCCCAAGTTGGTGTTGGTGCTCTCCTGGGTGGTCTTATGTTCTTAGCCCCTCTGAGGTACTGTCTTAGGAGTGGATGTGAAAATAAAGGAGGATCCATGTTGTAGTGAGCTGAAATCGCTGAGGCGTGGATCTTAATAGATGAAAAGGAAAGCCCTTTGTGCAGCATCTCAGTTAAATATTGTAGAATCTGAGGAATGTTTGGAGCAAGTGGGTTTTGGCCTCCAGGCGAAAAATCTTTTCCATTTGTCTGAATAGGTTTTCCTGGTGCTGGGCCTCCTGGCCTCTAGAATGACATCCATAACAGCTATAGAAAGAGGTGTTGGTTGGTTGTTTAGGTAATTTGCCATGCAGCCAGATTTAAGGTCTTGAGCTGGCTGTGTAGAATCTGATTGTTTTGCTGAGTGAGCAGGTGAGGAATTTGGGGTAAAATCCATGGTGGGCCATGGGGCATGTTCCTTAGTATTGGATACCAGTGTTGGCGTGGCCAGTCTGGAGCAATGAGTATCATTTGTGGTCTCTAATCTAACTTTCAGCAGCACCTTTGCTAGAAGAGGCAGTGGAGGAAAAGCATACACTGTTAATGTTTTCCAACTGAATGAGAGGGTGTCCACTTTCCAAGCTAGTGAGTGGAATGTCCTTGTGCAAAATTTTCGAACTTGGTAGTTTTGGGGGTTGGCAAACAGATCTATGTCTGGGCGTCCCCATTTTTGAGTTATCGTTGCAAATACCTGTGGATCTAGTTTCCACTCGTGGGGATCCATGATGTTTCTGCTTAGGTCATCTGCCAATGTGTTTTTCTTTCCTGGCAGGAATTGTGCTTGTAGTTGAATTTGGTAAGTCAGTGCTGTGTTCTACAAGGTCATTGCTTGCCTGCATAGGGGGTAGGAGTGTGCGCCTCCTTGTTTGTTTATGTACCACATTACTGTGGTGTTGTCCATCTTTATTAGGAGTTGTCCTGGATGTAAGAGGTGCTTGAAAGCTGTTAGGGCATTCTGTACAGCTAGCATTTCTTTTTGATTGATATGCAGATGCCTTTGATCTGTAGCCCATCTGCCCTGAATGCACTGTCCTGCCATGTGTGCTCCCCAGGCATAGTCCAACGCATCTGTTGTGATAGTTTGCCTGGCTGTGGGTAAGGTGAAAGGCTGACCGTTGTTGAGGTGACATACCTGTGCCCACCATAGAAACTCCTGTTGGAGGCAGGGAATGAGTGGTATCATTGTTTCCAAGCTGTGGCTGTGCTGAGTCCATATGCTTTTCAGGTACCATTGTAATTTCCTCATATACAGTTTTGCAAATGGTATTAGGAGTATGCAAGATGCCATGAATCCCAAGGCCTGCAGAACTTTTCTTGCAGGGAGTTGGGTCTTTGTTGCCATCATTTTGAAGTATTGAGTCAGCTGTTGTTGCTTGTCTGGGGTGAGGTAAGCCATCTGGGCCATTGTATTCAAGCTGGCACCCAGGAATGTTATGTTCTGTGAGGGCACTAGTTTTGATTTCCTTTCATTTACTGTGTACCCTAGGCAACTTAAAAGGTGTTTGACAAACGCCAGATGCTTTAAAAGAATGTCCTTGTTTTCTGCTTGAATAAGGCAGTCGTCCAGGTATGGGTATATTTTAATTCCTCTTTGTCTGCAGTATGCAATTACTGGTGCCAGGCATTTTGTGAAGACCCTGGGCGCAGTAGATAAGCCAAAGGGCAGTGCAGAAAATTGGTAATGAGTTGAACCTGCAATGAAACGGAGGTATCTTCTTCAATTTTGTCTGATAGGGACATGCAGGTATGCCTCCTTGAGATCCAACGTTACTAGCCAAGCCTTCTTGCCCAGCATGGGAAGAAGCTGCTGTAGTGTGAGCATCTTGAATTTGGGTACTTGGAGACAGGTGTTTAGAATTGAAAGGTCCAGAATGGGTCTCCAGGCTTTGTCCTTTCTGGGGACTAGAAAGAGTCTTGAGTAAAATCCTTGTCCTTGCTCCTGTGTAGGTACCTGTTGAATGGCTCTCATGTTCAAGAGAGCTATAATTTGTTTTTGTGCCTCCACCCATTGATTTGGTGGCAGGTTTGGCATTCCTTTTATCCTTGGCAAGGTGTGAAAGTGGAATTTGTATCCCTGTGAAATAATGTTTAGGACCCATTTGTCTTTTGTGATGATGTGCCAGTTGTCTGGAAAAAGAGCTAATTTTCCTCCCAAGGGAGCTGCCAAGAGAGATTTGCTTGGCAGTCTGAGGATTAAGTCATTGTGTTTGTCTTCTGTTAGTTTGGGGCCTGTCTTCCCCTCCTTTCTGGGTAGCGGCTCCCCATTGGTGAGGTTTGTAAGGGCCTTGTGACTGATCTCTGCCCCTTAGGCATCTGTATTTGCCCCTCTGTGGTCTGTCAGATGCTGGAAAGGACCAGTTTTTTGTTGGCCAATTTCTGCTGAAGCGAGGGGGCTGAACCTGTAAAGAATCCTTGACCATCTGCATAGATTTTGCCTTATCCTCCATTTTCTTTAAAACCTCTTCTGCTTTTACACCAAATAAAACATCCTGTTGTAAAGGTGCATCCAGTAACTTTGCTTTAACATGATCTGATAGGGTTTGTTCTTTTAACCAAGCATGCTTACGTATGACAGACCCAGTCACTGCTGCTCTACAGGAAGCTTCCAATGAATCAAATCCACATTGTAAAGTATGTTTGCCCACCTGTTCAGCTGCATGTAACAGATCCTGCATTTCCTTAAAATCAGGCTGCTCTGAATGTGTGCTCATTTTTTGTTTTAATTGAGACATCAGGAATTGTTGATATTTCAGCATGTGGAACTGGGAATTCAAGGCTCTCATAGCTAGAGTAGCTGAGGTGTATACCTTCTTTCCCCATCTATCTAGTGCTCTGGAATCCCTTTCAGAGGGTACAGGATTTTTAGCAATAGAGGCCTTAACCCTTTTGGGACCCTGAGAAATTGTTTCTGGGTCAGCAACAGGGTTTTTATATAGGAACTTGTGTGAGCCAGGGACTCTGTAGTATCTGTCTGGTTTGGCTGGAGCAGGAGGTAGAGAGTCTGGATTAAGACTAGATTCTAAGTAAACATCATCCACAATGTCTAACACAGGAGGGATTGCAAG
This sequence comes from Protopterus annectens, assembly GCF_019279795.1. NCBI lineage: Eukaryota > Metazoa > Chordata > Ceratodontiformes > Protopteridae > Protopterus > Protopterus annectens. The sequence goes on along the minus strand of NC_056726.1, from coordinate 1,224,033,733 downwards.
CAGCCTGTGCTGGGGAAGTAAAAGGAACTCTCGGAGCCTTTTCTTAGAATCAGAGTAATCCTGGCCTTCCCAGGGAAAATGTTCCCTTATGGTATGTAAAGTTTCCCCAAAGGAGTAGTCTTCTGGAGGAGATGCTGAGGGAATAGACTTTTCAGCATCAGAATCTTCATAAGGGGGAAAAGAGTATTCCTGTTCCTCTGAGGTATCTGAAGAAATGGAAACCTGGTCAGAGGAAGCATAATCTTCCTCTTGTCTTGGTCTTTTATCAGGAGGGGGATGGGAACCCCTGATTAGGGTAATTAAATCTTCAGCCATCTTAAGCATCTGTTTCTTAGGCATGGGGCCTTGCACTGGAGACTGATGCACAGTCTTTTTTGTTTTTAATGGAGTTTTTAGCTTAGCATAAGATTTAATGGTGAGTGTAGTTGGTCTGAAGACACCTTCAGCAACCGAAAGCGTTTCTACTGCACCGGAATCTCCTTCTGCTATGGAGTCGGAAGGTTCTAATGAAGAAGGCTGCAGCGGCCTAGTGCTCTCCGCTTGTGAATCAGAAGCCGTTTGTAGTTCTAAATCAGTGGTCATCAGAGGCTGCGTAGGTGCCTCACTGAAGACCGGAGAACCGGAGACAGGCCCAGCAGAGGCCTCGGAGTCTGGTTTGGGTCTAGGCTGTCTGCCCTTATCCTTGCGTTTTTTATGAATGCCGGTTGTCGGTTGCTCTGACGGCATGGTATAATTAAATTTCCTACCAAAGTAATGTCGGGCGAAATCAAACCGACGTTTGATAGTTCGTTTATTACACCTAGCACAAAACCGACAACCAGTGACGTCGTGGTCAGGGCCTAGGCAAGGAATACAATAAGAATGAAAGTCCTTATGAGGTATTTGCTTCCCACAAAAAATGCAATTGTTAACTTTTTCTGACATTGGACTGAGGCAAGAAAAGCTTCCCCAACTGGGTACTTAGCTTTATTGAAGACTTCGGTCTGAAATTCGATTTGAAAATCTCAGGAGTTGGCTGACCGGCACTTGCGAACTGCTTCTGCTTTGGGCACCGCACGGCAAGAAAGACTGAAGAAAATGGCGTTGGATGCCTCTTATATACCCCTGGCACACTGACGTCAGGGAAGAAGCGACAGCAACTGACGACGGACCAAGACTTTGGAACTCGGGCCGACTGCGGGACTGCCTGACGGCAGGATAACCCAAGTGTGATGACTGCAGCAGTGTAACACGATGACCATCTATACATTTCTTGGCATTGAGCTTGAGAACATGGCTCTGGCACCAAGCATCTGTTTCTGTAAGGCCCTAAAGACTGTATCTCACAGGTCTGAATGCAGGCACAGGTGCAAAGTCTGTGAAAACAAGGGCTAGGAAACCTGCTGTATTGTCCTTAGTGGTGAACTAATTGCTACCCTGGAAGGATGGAAGCACTGAAATGGATTTATAGCTTCCGGATGCTATAACACATCTTAGCAAGGCTCTATGTTTCTGTATTGTGACACATAATGTGCAAGATCCTGGTTCAGCTTCTAGTAAACGGGTAGTGTGGGAATCACAGAGTCAGGTAATCAGATATGATGTCTTTCTGTAATCCAGCACTGAAATGATGCTTTAATACCAGATGAGACAGAAGTCTCAGAGCAGTTTGCTTTGGGGAACCTGACAAGAAAGACCACTCACCCATATCATCTTGCCTTGCTCTATTAATTAGTAGAAAACAGTAATTCTTTAGATCAGTCAGGAAAATATAGTGAGAATAGTTAAGTATTGTTTTTCTGTATCTGGGTGAATCTTTCCATCTGTGTTATTTTTAATATTTCCTGTGACTGAAACTCTGGTATTTACTGAAAATAGATATTCAGTATTTTCATACTCTTTTATTATATATTTTTAAATATATTTAAGCTTTTCATTGTGGCTGGTCTTTTAAAGAATATTTTAACCTTTGAGAGTATGTATAGGTTCATAGGTTCATGGGTAGGTACTAGGCTATTGGCCCTAGGGCCTATATAAGCCTAGCCAAAAGGTACCCTGGCTTTCACCACCCAATAAAATTATTTTATTGTGCCCCTGTTGAGCAGAGCCATAGAAGTGATCCCCAGGGTGAATTTCCTATCTCCCATCCAATCACCAAGATTTTTCTTGAAGAGTGCTAATGGGGAGCTTTGTTTGATATAGCTAGGTAGTTTGTTTCAGAGTATGGGAAGTCTCTGGAACAGGAATCTATCCCTCCAGTATGTTCTGTTTATTGTGGTGACATAGTTTAGGTCCCTAGAGCATGTAGCTTGGAGGGATTGGGATTTCTCATTATTCATTTGGTCACACTGGGGCCGTTTCTGTAGGTCTTGCTGTTTTGTCAACATTACCATTGGTATTAGCATTGGCATTTCATTCAGTATAATTGGATACCCTGTTAAGAGCCTTAGAGTAGCTGGTTGGTGGCAGTGGAACTACCTTATAGTCTGAGCAAAGGTGGTAGAGTGGGTAATCTGTGCCAGCCTTTCCCAAGTGTGTGTGTGTGTGTGTGTGTGTGTGTGTGTGTGTGTGTGCGTATGTGTGTTTCAGCTACTTGGAACAGGGACACAGAGCTCCTTAGTTGTCAGTGTGGATTCTTATTTGAGGCCTGCAGAGAGAGTGAGAGAGAGTCCAGCCCCTGGACTAGTGTGCTCCCTGTGTGCTTTTAAGGGAAACTGTGCTTGGTGCTGAGAGTTACATCTGAAAATACTGTGTGTCTATTTCTCTCAAAGTGAACGTTCCCCCACTGGTGTCCACGGTGAGGATTGAGACTCCTTGATCGCTGGCCGAGAGGATGGACATCACACAAGGTTAGTGTAGCTTACTGAAAACATGAGTAAGATCTTCCTTCAGTCACAGTAGCCCCAAAAGTGAGAACAATATAGTTAAGGAAGACCCGAAAGTGTAAGGACAAAATTATTCACTTCAACAATTGGCTAAGCTTCTGGTGTCATTCAAAGGGGATCCAGTATCTGTCTGCCTGGGAAGACATGATCGACAAACCATGATGCTTTGCCAGAGATGGTCTGCACCTGTCACCCCTGGGATTCAGGTTACTGGTTAAAACTCTTGCCACCCCTATAGTGCCTTTTTCAGGGGGGGTTCAAAGGATAAAACCACCACCATAACAGATACAAGCATGCAAAATCTGAAGGTAATGCTACTCAATGCTAGAAGTCTAAACCTCAAAATGCACACTCTCGAGGCATTCCTAAAAATGGAGAACATCGATATCTGTGCAGTAACTGAGACCTGGTTCAAGGCTCCAGAGAGCACCCCTGCAATACCAGGCTACAACTCTTACCACACTTTTCGGCCACAAAACCAAGCCTGAAACACTAAAGGTGGAGGAGTGTCCATATTCACCAAGGATATTCACACCTCCAGGCTAGCTGCCCAACACAATGCATCTGACATTCTTCAAGTGCAACTAAAACTAGATAAGACTGCAATCCAAATTGTAGCTTGCTACAGATCCCCCACTATGCCCCAAGATTCTCACTACACCTTTCTAAACATACTGGAAAATATTAAGATACAACCAAACACCCTAACACTGGGTGATTTCAACTACCCTGCCATTAACTGGGAAAACTACTTGGGTACCAACTCCTTTTCCCAACGGTTTTTGGAATTCATAAATTCCAATGCCCTGGATCAACTAATTCATTGTCCCACCAGGGGCTCCAATATCCTAGACCTGGTCATTACCAACATGGGAGATAGATGCTCCACACCAGTGGTCACCCCCTCATTGGTCAGGTCTGACCATAAGCAAATCACCCTTGACATCCACATCCCACCCCATCCACCAGTAAGGAAACCTCCATAAAAAACTTCTCCAAAGCCAACTTCATGCTACTGAAGTCAGAAGTGACAAACTTCATGACACCCATGCAGACGGGATCTGAAAGTTCGACTGCAGAATCCTACACTAAGGCACTGTACAAGCACATCCACTCATGCATGAATCGTGCCATCCCAAACAGAACCAAGATGCACTTCTCCAAAAAAAGGAAACCAATCTGGTGGTCCCCTGCTATAAACAAACTATACAACAGAAGGAAGAAAGTGTTGCAGAAAAGAGGAAAATCTCAGGATGCAAAAATCTCCCTCTCCAGCCTCAGTAAGAAGCTGAGATCCCTCATAAAGAACTCCAAAACTAGTTATGAAAATAAAATTGCCAAAGATTCCAAAGACAACCACAAGGCATTCTATAGTTATGTCAAGAATCTCAATGGCAATGCTCAGATCTGCTCTGAGTTACAACAGAATGGCATTAAATATACTGATCCCAAGGATATTGCCAATATCCTGGCAGATTGATTTAGTGCCAACTTCACCCCCCCTCTCACCCCCTAAAGGGCCCATCTCAATACTAAATGATTGCCAAATTCTGGTAATCACAGCCACACAGGTAGAAACCACACTCTCCAAAGCTAAGAATACAGCATCCATGGGACCAGATGACATCCCAGGCTGTGTACTACATGAACTACAAAATGAACTGGCACCTCACCTAAGTGTCATGTTTAATCATAGCCTCACCTCAGGCTTCGTGCCCACTGAGTGGCGCACAGCTACAGTTATCCCACTCCACAAGGGGGAATCCACCTTGGATCCCGGGAACTTACGTCCCATCAGTCTGACAAGCCTGATCTGCAAGGGCATGGAACACATAATCATGGAAATTATAAACAAAGACACTGGCAACCTTCAAACACTGGACCCCACCCAGTTTGGGTTTGTGAAGGGCCGATCTTATCTCTTGAATATGATTGACTTCTTCATATCAGTCTCCAGAGCTGTGGACGAGGGTAAGGTGGTCCACACAGCCTATCTGGACCTTGCCAAGGCCTTCGACACCATCCCCCACTCTGGAATCATAGATAAACTTACTAAGCTGGGCATAAATCCAAACATCACTCAATGGGTTGCCAACTGATTTACTGACAAAACCCAGACTGTAAAAGTAGCTGACTCCAAATCCAGCACCAGACAAGTGACAAGTTGAGTACCTCAGGGTTCAGTCCTGGGACCACTCTTGTTTGGCATCTACTTCTCTGAAGTACAGACCAACACTAAGGGACTCTGGCTAACAAAGTTCGCAGATGACTGCAAACTGAGAGCCATTATTGAATCCCCAAATGATGTGGATATTCTACAAAAGGGCCTTACAGAAACAGATGCCTGGTGCCAGAGCCATGGGCTCAAGCTTAATGCCAAGAAATGTATAGTTATCCCCTTTGAAAAAAAAATGTACCCATGAATTACCACATAGGTGGCAGTACACTAAACATCGAAAGTGTGATGAGAGACTTAGGGACACAGGTGGACAGTGGTCTCACTTTCGATAACCACATCACCACAACAGTCAGGAAATCCTTCTATGTGGTACACCTCATCACTAAGGGCTTTTCATCCAGAAAAAAGGAGGTCATTGTTCCACTGTACTCATCCCTCATTAGACCCATTATAGAGTATAATGCCCCGTTTCATATGTACCTCACAAGACATCTACAACAGCTGGAAAGGCCACAGAAATACCTCACTAAAAGAATCACAGGCCTAAAGCAGATGCCATATGCTGACCATCTAAAAAAACTCCAGCTATACTCTGTGGTATATCGTCTACTCAGAGGCGATCTCTCTTTTACATACAAGGCCATGTCAAACCCAGAGCTGTTGGACATGCTCCACTTAAAGAAATCCCAATCCCTCAGAGCCATATGCTCCAGGGATCTAAACCTTGTTATCACAATGAACAAAACATGCTGGAGGGATAGGTTCCTGACCCAGAGACTCCCCATACTCTGGAACAGACTGCCCATACATGTCAAGCAGAGCGCCTCCTTGGCCCTCTTCAAAAGGAACCTTGATGATTGGATGGGAGATAGAAAATTCACCCCGGGGATCATGTCAGTCGCCCTGCTAGACAGGGGTCCAGAGAAGTAAATACTGTAGGAAGAAATATCCAGGGAATTGTTATGGCTAGGCTTGTATAGGCCCTAGGGCTGACAGCCTAGTATCAACCTATGAACCTATGATAATAAAAAAGTTAGGGAGTGTATGAGCTTGCCTCTCTTGGTGCACGAGTCTTGCCCCTGGAAAAAAAACTGCTTCTATTTTGTGTCCCTCTTATTTGTAAACTGAGAAGTTTAAGCATATGAATTACATGAATGTGTGTATTCAAGGAATAATTTGTAAGCTCATGCTGCTGGGCAGCAAGAATAAATAGAGGATGCAGCATAACACATGATGTCATAAGGCAGCTTTTTTCAAAACCAGAAGAAAACGTCAAACAGCAAGAATGCTTATTTGTGATCGCTAATGCATAAATAAAAAATAAATACTACACACACACACACACACACACACACACACACACACACACACACACACACATAGATAGATAATATTTGGTATCCCTTAAAGGTATCAAGCTGTCAGTTTTTGAACACCTCTCAAAGTGCTGTCAGTTTATCAAGTGTTTCACTTATTGGTATAAACTATTAACAGAGGTATTTTTTATTCATATAAGCATATACAGTTTGTTGCTATGCAGTAATAATGATTCATGCAGAAGGTTCCATTCATTCAGTAATTTGTGCCAGTGTATTGGGAAACATGCTGTCACTGATGCCACTTATTTTGTAAAGTTTCTCTTGTCTTCCAGTTGGTATATATAAGGTCGGGGGACTTTCTCCTCACATCAGGGATCCAGGGTGGCCTGCCCACCCCCACCCCCCCCCCAACAAATACTTAGTTTAATTTTTAGCTCTTTTGTCTTTTGGATGTTAGTTTTAGGTGTTTAAAATGTTGGCATTTTTAGATGTTCAGGTTTCACTACTGGAATTATATGTAAAAATGTATTTAGTATTGCCAGAAGATAAGAGTCTGTCTATAGATGAATCCAATGTATATGTCTGTGTGTTTAGTGGTAGGTTTTCATGTTATTTAGTTTGCTGTGTGAATTTCAGTAGAGTAGTGGACTGGTAGTGTACAGTGCATTGCAACCTGAGAGTCTATAACATACATTCTCAATGAATGCCATTAGTTGGTATTGTTTCAATAAGTTGTTTTTCATTTATAAGAATGTTCACTAACTTTACACAGATCCATTTTTCAATTACTTTACACAAATCCATTTTTCAATTACTTTAGATAGATGCACTATACAGTGGGTATAAAAAGTGTACACACCCCTGTTAAAATGCTAGGTTTTTGTGATATAAAAAAATGAGACCACAATAAATCATTTCAAAACTTTTCCCACCTTTAATATGACCTATAACCTGTACAATTCAATTGAAAAACAAACAAATCTGTTAGGGGAAAAATGTAAAAAAAAACATACAAAAAGCTGGTTGCATAAGTGTGCACGCACTTAAACTTTGTAGAAGCTCCTTTTGATTTAATTACAACATTCAGTCTTCTTGGGTACACACCTGCCATCAATTAAAGAGACTCTGATTAACCCCAAATAAAGTTCATCTGTCCTAGTAGGATTTTCCTGACATTTACTCAGTTGCCTGCTACAGAAAAAGCCATGGTTGACAGAGAGCTTACAAAGCATCAAAGGGATCTCATTGTTGAAAGGTATCAGTCAGGAGACGGGTAGAAAAAATTTCCACAGCACTGGATATACCATGGAACACAGTAAAGACAGTCATCAAAAAGTAAAGAAAATAAGGCACAACAGTGATGTTGCAAAGAACTGGACATCCCTCCAAAATTGATGAAAAGACAAGACAAAATGAAAACTGGTCAGGGAGGCTGCCAAGAGACCTACAGCAACACTGAAGGAGCTGCAGGAATTTTTGGCAAGTACTGGTTGTGTACTACATGTGACAACAATCTCCTGTATTCTCCATATGTCTGGACTATGGGGTAGGATTGCAAAACTGCAGCCTTTTCTTACACAGAAAAACATCCAGGCCCAGCTAAAATTTGCAAAACAATACATCAAGTCTCCCAAAAGCATGTGGGAAAATGCGTTATGGTCTGATGAGAACAAGGATGAACTTTTTGACCACAATTCCAAAAGGTACGTTTGGCGCAAAAATAACACTTTGCATCACCAAAAGAACACCATCCCCAAGGTGAAGCATGGTGGTGGCAATATCATGCTTTGGGGTTGCATTTCTTCAGCTGAAACTGGGGCTTTAGTCAATGTGGAGGAAATTATGAACAGTTCCAAATACCAGTCACTTTTGGCCCAAAACCTTCAGGTGTCTGCTAGAAAGCTGGAGATGAAGAATTTCACCTTTCAACACGACAATGACCCCAAGCATACATCCAAATCAACAAAAGAATGGCTTCACCAGAAGAAAATTCAAGTTTTGGAATGGCCCAGCCAGAGCCCAGACCTAAATCCAACAGAAAATCTGTGGGGTGTCTTGAAGAGGGCTGTGCACAAGAGATGCCCTCGCAATCTGACAGATTTGGAGTACTTTTGCAAGGAAGAGTGGGAAAATACTGCCAAGTCAAGATGTGCCATCCTGATAGACTGCTACCCAAGAAGACTGAATGCTGTAATTAAATCAAAATGTGCTTCAACAAAGTATTAGTTTAAGGGTGTGTACACTTATGCAACCAGCTTATTGTACGTTTTTTTATTTTTTATATTTTTCCCCTAACAGATTTGTTTCTTTTTCAATTGAATTGTACAGGTTATAGGTCACATTAAAAGTGGGAAAAGTTTTGAAAGGATTTATTGTGGTCTTAGTTTTTCATATCACAAAAACCTGTGTGTGTGTATACAATCAAAAAAGACAATACTGAACATAAATTCATTGATCTAAAAAGATCAAAAATCAAAATATAGGAAAAAAAACAGCACTGAAGTCCAAGCGTCTTGTCCATAAACATTAAGATGCCTGCAAAATATCCCAAATAGAATCCAAACCAAAGGGTAAAAAGGTCACAGACAAATGTCCTCACACCTGTACTACCTTCATAAGCATTTGAACACATACACAGTGACTCGTATACTGTTCAACCCATACCTGTCAGCCTACACTACCCTCCTAAGCTGTTATACACATACCTACTGTCTCTTTTAAACAATTCCACCCTAAACTGTCACACCTTCCTCACTTACTTTTGCCCCTGACTCCTCTCTGCCTTCCTCTCCACTTCTCTCTCCATTATACACTATCCTCTTCTCTTCTGCCTTCTACCCTCACCGAAATTGTAGCCACATTCTACTATCCCACCCTTTCCCTTCTATCCTCTTGTCCTCTTTACTATTTTCTATCTTCGCTGCATATACCTTTTCACAGTAGTATATAATCTAGCCTCCACCTTACAATGTAAAACTTTTCACAGTAGTATATAATCTAGCCTCCACCTTACAATGTAAAACTTTTCACAGTAGTATATAATCTAGCCTCCACCTTACAATGTAAAACTTTTCACAGTAGTATATAATCTAGCCTCCACCTTACAATGTAAAACTTTTCACAGTAGTATATAATCTAGCCTCCACCTTACAATGTAAAACTTTTCACAGTAGTATATAATCTAGCCTCCACCTTACAATGTAAAACTTTTCACAGTAGTATATAATCTAGCCTCCACCTTACAATGTAAAACTTTTCACAGTAGTATATAATCTAGCCTCCACCTTACAATGTAAAACGTTTCACAGTAGTACATAATCTAGCCTCCACTTTACAATGTAAAACTTTTCACAGTAGTATATAATCTAGCCTCCACCTTACAATGTAAAACTTTTCACAGTAGTATATAATCTGGCCTCCACCTTACAATGTAAAACTTTTCACAGCAGTATATAATCTGGCCTCCACCTTACAATGTAAAACTTTTCACAGTAGTATATAATCTAGCCTCCACCTTACAATGTAAAACTTTTCACAGTAGTATATAATCTAGCCTCCACCTTACAATGTAAAACTTTTCACAGTAGTATATAATCTAGCCTCCACCTTACAATGTAAAACTTTTCACAGTAGTATATAATCTAGCCTCCACCTTACAATGTAAAACTTTTCACAGTAGTATATAATCTAGCCTCCACCTTACAATGTAAAACTTTTCACAGTAGTATATAATCTAGCCTCCACCTTACAATGTAAAACGTTTCACAGTAGTACATAATCTAGCCTCCACTTTACAATGTAAAACTTTTCACAGTAGTATATAATCTAGCCTCCACCTTACAATGTAAAACTTTTCACAGTAGTATATAATCTGGCCTCCACCTTACAATGTAAAACCTTTCACAGCAGTATATAATCTGGCCTCCACCTTACAATGTAAAACTTTTCACAGTAGTATATAATCTAGCCTCCACCTTACAATGTAAAACTTTTCACAGTAGTATATAATCTAGCCTCCACCTTACAATGTAAAACTTTTCACAGTAGTATATAATCTAGCCTCCACCTTACAATGTAAAACTTTTCACAGTAGTATATAATGTGGCCTCCACCTTAACGTAAATTAACATAGTTTCATGTAACAACTCCTTCGGTCTACCACATGCATCCCAAAATCTCTCCTGACCTTTACACCAAAGCTGACGTTTACCACTTATGCACAAACATATACACACACACACACACACACAGACACCACACACACAGACACCACACACACCACACACACACACACACACACACACACACACACACACACACACACACAGACACCACAGACAGACACCACACACACACACACACACACACACACACACACACACACACACACACACACACACACACACTCTACAGGATTTCCCTATCAAGAAAGAATTGAAACATCCCTCTTTGTATCTATCTGACTATCTACCTTGTTGCTTATGTTATGCATCAATGCTCTGAACTGCATTTTACCAGTCTGCCAAAAGTGCTCTGTATTATGTTTCTTGGAATTTCCTCCATGCTAATTGTTATGATGAATGCACAACTCAGAATTGTAAATAAGGAAAGATTTCTCTTTATTTATTTTATTTAACATTTGTTTACTGGGAAAGTCCAACTGGAACAGAGCCCATTTTCAGTGGAGGCCCAGGGAGAAATGCTCCAGACAGATGTCTTTGGAATGTGGGAGGAAACTGGAGTGCACAGTGGAAACCCATGTGAATACAGGGAGGACATGCAGACTCCACACAGAAGGCACCTGAGTTGACAATTGAATCGGAGGACCTCTTGCTGTGAGGCGACAACACTAACCTCTGCACTATTGCGCCACCTGTTCAAAATGTTATTGTGATTTTAATTTTGTAGCTTTTCTCCCCAGGCCATCATCCCCAAACAGGAGAGAGCCATTGCTATGTGGTATTCTGTGGCATAGCTTAATCGCCTGGTGTTCTGGGAAACACTGATTTCAACAATATTGATATCATAGCCCCAGCTGCTCCACATGGTGCCCTGTATATCAACCAGAAAGGATTCTACTCCATCGAGTGCCAGGTGGCATGCAGTACATAGAGCGATACAGGTAGTTCATATGATTGCCACATCTGGCACTCATGTGACCTATACCAGCATTTCATGAGAGATGACTTTTCATAGGGTCATCTCATTGGTAGATGCACACACTGTCAGACACAGAATCCTCAATAAGCTAGTCTGAAGGCTGTAAGCAGCAGGCCACTTTTAATGGTGACCAGTGATGTGTACTGCAGGTGATGCAGAATACCCCTTGGAGCCATGGCTGATGACCCCCCATCTATATCCCCTAAACCGTGGCAGAAAAGGAATGTAATACCACATTGTTGCAAACACAAAGCATCAGTGAACATGTTTTAGTCTTCTAAAGGCTCACATCTATTGCTCAGATACAGCTGGTGGCTGTGGAAAGCTGCAGTAAGATATCTGTTGTCCATGTCATGCTAACAAAAGATGGTGTTATAATAGCTGTTACAATGTGTGGGCACCACAGCACCACCCCACATACCTGTGCCAGCAGCAAATGAGGAGTCAGATAAAGAGTCATCGGAGGGTCCACTGCAGCAGTACCCCCAAGTGATGATATGGGCAAGTGCCAGCATAGCCAGCTGGAGTTTTGTAAAGAATGATATATCCTTTCACTACCAAACTGATTTAAATAAGATGATTGTGTTACAAATGTATTAGAACTGTATGTCATTTGTATATCAAACTGATTTGTACTGATGCTTGTGCTGAAAATGTATTTGTGAGGTTTGCTTGTGTTAAAATTTATCAACAGTGCACCCTGCTGGAATGAAAAGAAATTTATATGTATTATTTAACTGAATTAAATGTGTGTGTTTTAATAGAGGATAAGGGACAGCAGAGTTTAACCAGCTAACTTACTTTAAGAAAAGTAAAGGAAATGTAAATGAGCTGTTACACCATTAAAAGGCATCCCACAGTGCTGAATAGGACTGGAGATGGTGAGTCTGGGAAAGAGCCTTTGTCTACTAGCTTAGTGAAAACAGAGGAGACCCCAGGCACTGCCATAAACATTTGGATGTGTATTGTGGCCGTCTATGCTAAATTCCTAGCTCAGCTTCAAAGGGGAATACTGCGGGAACCTAGAGTCAGGTGACCAGATGAGGTCATTCTGCCAGCCCTCTTGGAAATTATCTTTTAGATATTACAAAGAGAAATCTCAGAGTACAGAGTATTCTGTTTGGGAAGCCTGACTAGAAAGAACCTCACCCACAGCATCTTGCCTTGTGGTAGTAAGTAACTTAACTAGGGAACCGTAAATTCTTCTAAGATTTAGTCAGGAATATAAAGAAGCTTAGTTCAGAGAACGTTTTTCTTTATTTGTATGAGCCTGTCCATCAAAGTTAATTTCAATATTTTCTATGATTTGAACACTGTGGTTTACTGTAAATAGTTTATATATATATATATATATATATATATATATATATATATATATATATATCTACACACACACTTTTAAGATTTACTGCTCCCTAGTTAAGTTACTTACTACCACAAGGCAAGATGCTGTGGGTGAGATTCTTTCTAGTCAGGCTTCCCAAACAGAATACTCTGAATATATATATATATATATATATATATATATATATATATATATTTATATATTAAATCTTTTCTTGCTCTTTTATTACTTATTATTAAATATATTAAACTTTTATTGTTGCTGGTCCTTGTAGAAAGTATTTAACCTTTGAGAATGCTTATATTTATTCGTTGACACTGTGTGGACCGCTCCAGAGGCCGTAGCTATATTGGTGAACTACTACCATTTGTATTAGCATTAATATCACACAGTACAGTTGGACACCCTTTGTTAAGAACCTTACAGTGACTAGTGGTAGTGAATCTACCTTATAGTCTAGACACAGTTGGTACAGTGGGTAAACTGTGCCAGCTTCCCAGGTGTGTGTGTGTGTGTGTGTGTGTGTGTGTGTGTGTGTGTGTGTGTGTGTGTGTGTGTGTGTGTGTGTGTGTGTGTGTGTGAAAATTAAATCTTAAAAGTGTGTATGTTAGCTACTTGGGGCAGGGACATGAAGCACTGGCTTTACAGACAGGGTGCTGGAGGACTTGGCTTGGACACACTCAGCTGAGGGCCTAAACCTACAGCTGTACCAGTGCAGAGTCTTATTGGGGACCTGGAGGGAGACAGATATAGAGACATCCAAACCCCAGGTTGCGTGTTTTCCCTGTGTGCTCTTAAGGGAAACTGTACTTGATGCAGAGAGGTCTGCATCTGGAAATAATGAGTGCATCCATTTGTATTCCAAGTGCATGTCTCTCTTCAGTGTCGGTGGTGGGGATTCAGGCTCCTTGACTACTGGTTCAGCGTGGGGATGTCACATGTTGGTAGCCATCACATATTGGTAGCAGTGGTAGGCATCACACCCCACATAAGGTATAGGTGGGCATAATGTGCTGTGGCACTAACAAAGAGGTGGTGTCTGGTCCACAACTATGGGCTGTGACCAGGACAACAAAGGATAAAACTGAACCATGTAGTAACACATGCAGGCTATGCTGTATATTGCACTAAATGGCCTCACTGTTCATCAGAAATTACCATACTATACAGGTCATAACGGTGAGGATAGCACAATCATCATTATTTGCACACATATGGTGGGGTAAAGTAAAAAGGGACAACAATGTCTAGATAACTGCAAGCCTATAACAAGGAAGGTAACAAGAGATTCTGTAGAGGTATTAGAAATATGTCAGAAATTCTATGAAAGTATATATAAAGCAGACAAATATGGAAGTCAAGGAAAGATACAAATGGAAACGTTTTTGGAAGAGTTAAATATGCCAAAGTCAGAAGTAGATGAGGCTCAAATACTAACACAGTTAGGCTAGGAGGAGATGAGATAAAACTTCTGATATATAACCAACCTACAGGGAAAGTCCCCAGGTACAGATGCTATTCCTGTGGAAGTTTGGAAGCTAGGAGGGGAAAAACTGCTAAATATCTGGAATGTTTTGTTTAACAGTATTTTAAGAAGAGGAGAAGTACAAACATCCTGGAAGAAAGTAGTGGCAACTGTAATTTTATTTTTTAATTTTTATTTATTTAATAAATTTATTTATTTATTTAACATTTGTTAACTGGGAAAGTCTGACTTGGAACAAGCCAATTTTCAGGGGAGGCTCAGGGAAAAAAACACTTCGGATGCATGTCTTTGTAATACCTAAAGACGTTAAAGTACCATCAGATCCAGATTCATACAGGCCCATTTCAATATTAAACTGTGATTATAAAGTGTGCATGCCTACCTATAATGGCTAAAAGAATGGCAAAAGTAATGTCAAAATTGATAACTATGGGTCAATATGGTTTTGTGAAGGGGAGGCAAAAATTTGACATTAACTGAACACTGATGATCCAGAGGAAAGCAGAATGCAAGAAAATTACATTGCTGGTGGTGGGTTTTGATACAGACAAAGGATTTGACAGGGTAAGCTGGGACATTATGATCAGGGCAATGGAAACATTTTCATTTCCTGAAAAAAATTATAAGGTTGATTAGGAGGATATATGAGGGATTGGAGACAAAAGTTAAAGTGGGTGGGGTCCTCTCTGATAATTTCTGCTTGAGCAGAGGAACCAGGCAGGGGTGTCATCTTTCCCCTTTATTTGCATTATACTTGGAACCACTGGCAAAGAAAATAAGGGACTCAGAAATTCAAGGATATAATTGGCATGGTAGTCCACAAAAGTTGGCTCTATTTGCAGATGAGATCATTTTATACCTGACAACATCAGAAAGAGACATAACAGTGTTGTGGGACATTTCCAGACAGATTCAGATATTTTCAGGATACAAAATTAATGAAGCTAAAACAAAGGTAACAACAGTAAATTCTGTACCCACATATGAATTGGTTCAGCAATATCCATATTTATGGGGACATGATAAAATGATGTATTTAAGAGTATGGATTAAAAATTATTCTGGAGTGGCAGCTAAGGATATGTGGGAAGAAAATGTACAAAAAAATAATACAAAAACTGAGAAAATGGAACCTTGTTATGTGGATATGGATAATAGGATACTAGCAGTTAAAATGCTTTTAGCCCCATTAGTCTTATACACAGATCAGGCATATTTTTATCACCCAAATGTGAAGTTGTGGATAACAGTTTGTCTTATACACAGGTCAGGCATATTTTTTCAACCAATGGAGAAGTTGTGGATACCAATTAATAAAGAGCTGAAGGACTTTATCTGGGAGTAGAAGACATCAAGAGTCAAGTGGGATAAGCTGACTCTTCCAGTAGAACAGGGCAGATTGGGATTACCCGATTTGAAGGGGTATTTCAGAGCTACAGAGTTAAGACTCCTATAAATAGCACAAGCAGAAAACTATAATTCTAAGTGGAAAGGGATGATGATAAAACAAGGGGGGAGCTCAACAAACAAGAGGAGACTGAAATTTTGAAATAAAACAAAACCAACTGAGGCAGTAAACACGACTATAAGAAGCTGACCATTTATTTGATTAAAACAATGAAAAACAATAAATATATCACATATCCAGTAAGCGCTTTCACATTCAAACTGAATGCTTCATCAGTCTGTTAACAACTCTAAATTAATTACCTTTAAATAGCTCATCATTTCATATTGTGAAACCAATCATGTTCCTTGCTCATGAATAATAAATAAATATAGCATCATGTGACTATGCAGTAATAGTATTCCATAGTTCTGTCATCACAATTCATGGAGTCTCTTGGTACATCAAATACTTAAAACATAAAAAAGATAGAATTCATAAACATATATAAAAAATACTTTGCAAAAGTATGTATGAGAAGCATATAAAATGTAAGAAAAGCATATAAAATGTATATATATATATATATATATATATATATATATATATATATATATATATATACATACACTTCTAGTGAAATATATATAAAGAAATAACACAAAAAACATATATCTGAATATCCTTAGAATATAAAATAGCGTGGAACATATAAAGCTAAAACCTGAAACCTATTGTGTCTTTGCTGAATATTATCTATATAAAACACAAACTACCATATATTTAATAACTACTGCATATATATATGTCTAATTCATAAGAAACGTGTGTCTAAAAGAAATATATTTATGATGACATATTTTAAAAATCATGAATAAACATCCAATATTAAATACTTAAAAAATAGTTAATATACACAAGAACTGAAAGTTTGGATGCAGGCCTTTAAAGACAATAACAACAATCACACAGAATATTATATCTATAAAGTAGAAGAAAGTATCCTAGAACTAAGCCAACATATGAATGGAGAAAGGAGATTCTGCTGATAGGGATGACTGCAATTAGGGATATAGAAAATAGGCAAGAAGGGGCTGGAATGTATTGGAGAAAACTGACAAAGGAACCAAGGTATTAGGAGCAAATAACTAAAGAGGGAAAGATGAGAGAATGGGAAGACGCCAAATAATTTATTTGGACTGCAGGTTAGATTATGCCTTCCCTACCAAGGACTGATATCAGAGTATAGGTAAATGAGAAAGAAACAGAGGGGTCCTAAATGAAAGACCAACACCAGTAGAGTTTTAAGTAGAATCTAGAACAGAAGCTGCCATTAAAAAAGGAATAATTAGTACAGCATATAAAATATTGCATGAAAACTATAAGAATCAATCGGAGGCGGTTAGAAAGGATTGGGAAGAAAGCAATTCACAAAGAAACAATGAGAGGATATATGTACGTCTCCTGAATATGCAACAAAATCTAAAAGATTTAAGAATTTTGCTTAGTAATGTTTACAGAGACTCCGGAGAATTTTTCCTCGGGTAGACTTCAAATGTTGAAGGTGTGACAGGGAAGAAAGAGGTAATTGGGAACATATTTTCTGGGAGTGCGCGTGTGTTGGCAGACTTGAAGGATTCCCTGCGGGATGCACTGTTGGAGATACTGGGTGGGAAGACTGGTGTGATGAGGAAGATGATTTTTCTGAGCTATGATCCAGAATCGGAATTGCCTAGACATGGAAAGACTGTGTTGTGTCTAATTATGGTGGCTACCAAAAAAGCAATTACTAGAAAATGGAAATTAAAATATAAACTATATACCAGAAGTACTGAATATAGTAACAAAGATAAAATAACTGGAACTGAGATCTTTAGAAAAGGGTAGGAGAAAACTAAGTAGGAAAAAAATGGGAATCGTGAGAACAATACATGCAGGGGAAGAATGAGGTTTAAAAGAAAGTAGGATTTAAATGAACTGTGTAATGTTTGACTGAAAATGATTGGGTAGATAATAAGTGATGTGCAATGTTTGCAACTGGAAATATGTCAGTACGGTTTGTGATAAATAAATGCTTGCAACTAGGATTGTGTCTGTGTGGTTTGTTTCCATTTACATAAATGTATGATTGCCTATGTCATAAGAGATGGTTTAATACAGATGTTTCTTGTTTAAAACAACAGAGGGCAGAAAGGGAATAATTTATGTAATGTTGCTTAGGTTATATGATATATAGCAACATATGTGAAATATAATGTTTGTAAACTTGAACTTGTTTATACAGATAGGCAAATTTACATTTATATAAAAGTAATCAATGTCACAAGTCATAATTCAAAAAAGGTGTTTAAAAAAATAAGTCTACATAGGTGGAAGGATCATAGCTGGTAGATGTGGTAGCCATTTATATAGCTAAGAGACTGGGGGATCAGGAAATCACATCCTCCACTGATGGCGTGGAGTTTCCATGGGTTATATATTAGATATAGGTACTAGGTGGCAATGAAAGGTCAGGACAGGGGACATCATGTCCAGAAAGATGATATGCCCCATTAGGAACATGAGAAGATCCCCACAGTGGACAACTGTAGTGTGGCAGGAGAATGTCAGCATGCACAACCATGTGAAATGGGCACAGGTAGGTGCTGTTCATGGTAGGGATACAGGACAGTAAGATCTCAATGAACTGCAGCACCCAGAGCGGTTTGCCTGCTGGGATGTCCCCATAGCCAGAATGAACAGTGATGTTGTCTCCTGAACAGTGTATGCCATCCGCATGAGCGTGCCATGTGACCTTGCAGCATGCATCATTTTCTAACATGGCAGTCAGTTGACGGCTTTCTCATGGTTGTATCATTGTCTGCCAGTTGGCCCTCAATAGGCATGTTTGCTTCAGATCTCTATAGGCCATGTCACTCTGTATGCACTTCAGGATATCCTTCAGTCCCTGAAACAGCTGCATTTCCTCATGCAGGTCATGTGGCACATTCAACATCTCTAACATTGTGTGAATTGTGACCATCTCTACCTGGGTCACTGATCCACACATCTGTTCACTGATGCCAAGGATATCTTGGTGGCATGGAGATGATGACCACTGACATGTCCATCCCCTATGCTAGGTGAGTGCACCTCGGAGTCAGTGTGGCTCGCTAGTGCCATCAGCGACAGTTACACTTGTGCAGTTTTGGTGGAACTGACTTGGACTGGACACCCACCACTAAACATAGGCATGCAAGAGGATCATCTTGCCCCTCCACTGTTATTTCAGCTGTGGGCAGTGTTAGTGTGTCTTCTACTTGTAGTGTTACTTGCAGTGCCACTGTGACATTGGACTGCACCATGTGCTTGATGTCACCCTTGTCTTTCACCAATGACTTGCTGACATCAGGCATGTTCTAACCTCTTGTGCTGGATCCACTCCCACTGGAGCCAGTGAATACATACAAATAACATACTTTTGGCAATGAGAGATCACAGATGTGACGCTCACACCATGGGGCATAAAGATTATGTCTAGATGTCAATCCCATCTGCACATACCTATCTTGTGATACAAGTTGTCACTGTTGGGGCCTTATCATCCCTGGATGGCAAATATGCACATGTGAGTCAGTAAACCATTCATAGTTGATAGCCGCTATCCTACAGTAATAACACATGTAACTATTGTCCATGCCAGTCAACAGTGGCCATAGTACTGTCCTTAGGCCCCAGTCAGTGGCTACAGCCCTGTGCTACTATGCTGTCACCATTCCAACTTTGTGTCACAGTGTGTCAGCAGTGGTTATGCTACCTTTGCTTACTGAATATCAGAACTGTGATGGCAGCAAAGTCTGTGTCTGACGAAATGAAGAATTAATAGTTCCTCTAGCATGTCTTGCAGTCCATGTGCATATTGGTATTGTGTTGCGAGTTGCAAACTCTACACAATGGGACTGCAGTCTACCCTGCCATGTTCCCTTTGAGGTTGATCCTTCCAGCAGGTCTGCAACCTGTTCTAGTGTGTTCATTGCCGGGCTGAATCCCCCCCTCCAGTATTTCAGTCCCCTGTTATACCCTGGGCTTATGCTATCCCCACATTCCTCTACTTAGTTACTGTCCCTGCTGCTCCTATGCACCAGTGTGTGGTTACTGCAATCCTAAGGTCACCAATCAGTAGTCCTGTCTCCTGTCAGTTTGCCTATATAGCAGTGTACTCCACTATCTACTATATTCTGATTCCTAAGTTAATTATCATAGTGCAGTCTCCAGCAATATGGCAACAACAGCTTTTATCATGCTAAACTAGACTTCATAATGCAATAATTATGCTATAATGCCATGTGTTATCAGCCATAGTAGATGTTTCATGCCTGATTGTTTCCATGTGGGAGGCCATGTGCAGTGAGAGTTCACATATGGCTAGTGCAGAGCTTGTATTGCCATCTGGCTACTCTGTTACTACTTTGCAGAATGCTACCATGCTGCCTGATGCTGTCCATCACATGGTGTCTTGTACCTGCAGCCATGTGTACCTGGCTACCATTCTCTCCTTATTCTGAATTGCAGAATGAACATGGATTCTTCGGGTGCTAAATTCAACAGGGCTCCTGCCTGGGGCAGCCAGGGAATAAAGGGTATCCTACAGTGCTACACATGGGCCACAGACAGTGCTTAATTTGGGATTGTGAGGAACCTTTTTATAAAACAATGCATGGCACCAGCTTTTCAGTGTAATGAGTGACGCCACTGGCATCACCCACTGGTGAGTAGTACAAGCACAAGTACAGTAACCTGCAGAGGAATCACTCAGATCCGCTCCACCAGTGGGAGGCAAAGGCTAGGGAGAGGGAGCCACTTTACTGCTGCATGCATTCAGTACTTGTTTTGGCAGTTTTTTATTCAGTCTATTACCTGTAACTGTAACATTCTTTTGTCAGGATGTGACATTCTGATTCCTACTTGTTTTATGCTTTACAGTGGTTAAGGAGATGAAAGTGAACCATGATTGCATGTCTAAAGAAATGTGGCACACCATTCAGGGAGTTTAGTAAGTGTAGTTTATTGCTCTTTGTAATGTATTAGTTTAAAAAGGTACTCTATGCATTTATTAATCTGTTGATTTTTTTTGTCTTTTTTCCCCTTTTTTCTCTTTCTAGAGGGTCATCTCTGGTGAGACTGTGATCACTGCACTCTTCACCAACCACAATGCCTGCAACTGGGTCTGCAGTAATCTTCAGGTTGGCCTCACTACAGGTTGATGAAATTCATCTTTTGAAAGGTGACCTGAAAAAGTTGCTGATGACCTCTTCACCTTTCTCTCAGTATGGAGATGGAGGTTCCTCATCTAAGAGTGGCTCAAAGAGGTCCTCCTGGGCTAACAGCCAGGAAGTGTAGCCACTACAGAGGACTGAGGTTGACTTACAGCTTGATGCTTACACTGGCACCCTGGGATGCCTCCTTGTGCAGCTAGACAGACCCATCCATTCAGACACCAGAGGCAGTGCCAACCCATGATGTCAGACAATTTGATAACTGTCACCTGGGAAGGTTACTCTCTGGTTTGGTTAAGGCAGGCCTTTTGTATCCCTTACCTCATCCTACATCATTATATTCTCCTTCATTACATGTCACTCACTGTACCCTGTTTGTAGTACAATCTTTCTTATTAGTTATCTACCTTATGTCTATCCATGTTTCTCCACATTTGCCCCATGTATCAATAATGGCACTACCAATCTTAGTCTGTGTGCATATCTGATTGTTCCTGCTTCCTTCATATTTTATCCTTCCTATCACACTTTTTCATGTCTACCCTCTCCTTGTACCCTTAATGTACACCCTTCTTCCCAGTGGCAAAATAAGTATACCTTGGGCTATAGACAGTTTTCAAGCCACGGGTCCCCTCACATACATTTTATTTGACTGTGCATAAATGCACTTGATAACACAAAAGAAAGCCCATAATTAAGATTTCACCACACACTTGATGGAAATCTAGTAATAATAAAAATTTGTGTCAGGAACATATTCTCAGCAGCTGTATTTTATAAGAAAAGTGCTCAACTTTTTGAATAAAATATTGTTTTGAGAGTATGTTTCTGGTGTGGTTTTTCAATATAAATGCACATTTATTTTGATTCATCTTCCTGATTTAATATCATTTGAAGTGCTGTTTTAATAATTATCAATGTCCACACCCATCCTTTACAGTCACCTAAGTGTGTAGACCTCAAATGTCCAACTGAGACAAAAAATGGCCCCAAACCAAGTACTTCAACATGCTTTACACAAATGTACACTAGTCATGTTAAGTCTCATCGAGGCCTATTTAACTTGGTCATGACAGTAGGGTAAGCTATGCTCATCCGCAGACAGTTCCCATTCCCAACAATCTTAGCTAGCCACATTGTTGAGTGAATACACATCAACTGTCTGACTGTGGTAAAAATAATAATTATATAGTCAACAATGTATTTCAGATTTGTTTCAAGCAAACACACAGTAGTCCAAGTATTCCAACTTATTTCACACAAATGCACACTAGCCCTACAAAGCCAGACTGTCTAAATTTAGCAAACTGACAAGAAGGTAAGTTACTTTCATCTACAGACAACTTCCACAGCCACCCAACAAATATAGCAAGGTTGCAGGGTACACCTCATCTGAATGTGGTAAAAAATACCTTTTAACCACTTACATGAAGAATCAAGACAAAGCTGAAGAATTAATGAAGGACAAAAGCCCAGAATCGGAGACAGATTTTAAATATTACTGTTACATACTTAGCTACTAAAATAAATATTTCATCACCATGTATATTTTGAAGAAAATGAAATCCGAAACTCAAATGTTTGACATTATTTAGTTGCTGCAATCCTCAATGGCTTGCCGGAAAAACACAAACTGTATATGGAGCAAACCAAAAATATAAGACAAAATTAAGGGCATTCAGTGAATTCAGGTACATTTGAGCGCTATGTAATTCAACTTTGTTTCATATAAATGGTAACCAGCCCACAAGTATTCCACTTTATTTCATACAAACAGACATTCGTCCTGCAAAGCTAAATGGTTATCTGTACAAATGACAAGAGGGAAGTTACTTTCATTCACAAACATCCCCTACAGCAGTTATATCTAAGCTGTGTATACCTCATCTAATTGTGATAAACATAATACCTCTCAATCTCTTAGTGCAAAAACCAGGGACAAAACCAAAAACTAATTAGGGACAAAGACTTTAAATATTGCTCGTTTATACTTAGAAAATTGTTAGAATAACATTTTATATTAGCATGCACTTTCTGAAGGATGTGAAATCTGAAATTCAAATGCTTGTTATTTAGTGACTGCAGTTATCTGTGATTTGCCAGGAGGAATCCACAAAATTTATGAAGAAGAGACCAAAATAAGGCAAAGTTATGGACAGTCTGTGAACTCAGGGATAGTTTCAACTTGGTTCCATGCAAACAGCCCACAAAAGTAAATATTCCAACTAATTTAATCCAAATACACATTAGTCCCTGAAAGGCAGGCTGCAAGCTGAGCAAATGACAAGATAGTAAGTTGTTTATATCCACTGCTATCCCAGCTCTACTGACTGCAATTATCAAATATTTGCCAGAAAACCACAATTTTATGAGGTACAACAAAATCAGGAACTTTCAGTGAACTCAGTGACTCACATAGACAGCAGCTGGAGATGAAAATATTCACTTTAATTCACACAGACACACCAGCCCGGTAAAACAAGACTGTAAGCTGGATAAAGAACAAAAAGGTAAACAGCTAGACCAAAAATATGTTGCAAAGAGAAAGAAATTCTGCAAAATCAGGGACAGTTTCAATTTTGTTTCACACAAAGAATAGCTAGAGAGAGTAAATATCCAAATGTATTTCATACACATGTACACTACCTGTTAATGCCAGACTTTAACCTGAGTAAATGAAAAGGATAACTTGATTCATCTACAGCACAGGTACCACCCTTTATCTGGTTGTCTGCCTGCATATTTTAAAACACTTACTATGTTACCACCACCTGCTACTGTCTTTCATAGGTTCCTTGGTAAGTACTAGGCTAGCTGCCTTGTGGGACATTTTAAGGGTAGCCAGTTTCCCTTTTTGTGCTCAAAATAACCTATCCAATGTGTCTGTAGATTGGCCTTACTCACACCATGGTTGATATTTTTATTATGGGTAATATAAAGTTAAGTGGGACCATACCACAGAAAATATGAGGGGACCCATGCACTGTAAAGCATTAAACAGCTGCCTCTGTCCATTAGTAGTACAGGGGGCAGTCTGGGGATACATTTTCTGTTTTCCATCCATAGATCTACTATATTAAAATATCTGAATTTTGCTTCTGAAATAAACAAGACAAATTGGAGAGACAGATGTGTTTTGCAGAGAAAAATCCAGAAAAAGAAGTGAATTCCGCTAAAGAACGCTCAGAAGAACAAAAAGCAATGTAAATATTGGAAGAGTGTTGCACCACAGGTATTTACTTGACTTTTATAACAGCAAAGCTCTATATTTCATATATTGTGGACTCAACATGGTAAAAGCCTGTTATTGAAGCTGTTGTTTTGAAGCTGTCTTTCTGCCATTTTGGTTGTTTAGCAAGTTTTGAATACTCAGATGAAATGCTAATATCTGTGGTGCAACGCTCTTCCAATATTTACAATGTTTTGCAGAGAATTTACATTCTCTTAAACAGGCTACATATCAATGTAAAGTAGAGTTCCTCCCTATTTAAGCACAACTTGGACCAATGGATGGATAATCGGAAATTCACCCTGGTCTGGCTCCTATGTCGTTGATGGACAGAGGTATTCAGTAAATCACCCTGCATATAAATCAAATTTGTGGGTCACATTTGGTTGCATGACTATGCTTATAAGGGTCCTAGTGGTTGTTAGCCTAGTATACACCTATAAATTTATGATCTAATTTGCTCTTGAATATGGATAGGAATGAACTTTGCTCTATGTGGATGAGGAGTCTGTCCCAAAGGAGCAGTATCCCCTGTTAGATATACCTCGCCCTCCAAACCATTCTGTTGATGTTGCAAAAAAAAGGTTTAGATCCCTAGACAGGGTATTTATGATGCCATTTGACTTACTGATATACAGTGATTCCTTCAGTAATGGGTCAAAGGATGCCTTGTATGCCACACACAGGTCACCTATAAGCAGTCTGTAAGATACTCTTTGAGTCAGTCCATGTAGGACATGTTGTTTAGGCCTTGTATCCTTTTAGTAAAGTTATCTTTGTTCATGTTCCAATTGTTGCATGTGTCTGGATAGATACATGCCAAAGGGGGCATTATATTCAATGACTGACTTACTGACAGCTGAATAAAGGAGGACGATGACACCCCTTGATCTAGACACAATCTTTTTGTTTATAAGCTGTGCAATATAGAAGGACATTCTTACAAGGAACACATGTTGGTCAAAGGTTAGGTCACTTGTCTGTGTTTTCTATCAGACCACTTGCTGAGCTACAATACTGTCGTATTTGGAAAGAAACTACAACCACATTAAAAGTTTCATAGATCATATAACATGTCAGTGATTCAATTGAGTTGGTTCATCTCTTTTGCCTTATTGGGGCTGCACAGACTAAAATAAGTCCTGGCCATACATTATATCTAATTTTAGGCATGCCCACCCTACACTGAAACTAACTCTAGGGATAACTGCCTTACATTACATCTCACTCTAGGCATACCCAGCCTACAATACTTTCCACTCTCTATATATATGCATATGCCCACCCAAAATTAAATCTTATTATAAACCATTATTGTACTTAACCTGTGACATGTCTCTGTTTCATCCTAGTGTAAGTATGCCCACCCTTCATTCCACCTCACTCTGTGTATGCTGACACTACATTATATCCCCAGTTTGTGTATGCCCACTTTGCATTTCATCTCACTATAGACATACCCACCCAACATTACATTAATGCTCAATAAATAAGTGTTAGTCTGCTCATATGAAAGGATGCAGTAAGGTGCAAATACAACTGAAATTAATGAAGTGGGCCACCAAATACTCACTAGGATACATTGAATAGCATGGAATCCTGAATGGACCACACTATGTCTAATTCATGCTGTGCATTATACAGAAAGGTGTACAGACCACAGTTGCAAAAAAGTATAGATCATCCTCCTGTAAACAGGATTGCTTGATTGACTGATTTTTCTTTGTTCACCAGCCTGTATGATGTAAACCGCAATTAATAAGCAGTAAAGCACAAGTGAAAAAATACAGCAATGTTACAGTTCAGTGAAAGCGACAGTTTAATTTATTTGAGAAAAATCCAATAGTGTTACATGAATGTCAAAGATATGCTACACATTTATTACATTTTTAAGCTTAAGATCAAATTAAAGTTCTTTTGGACTGAATAGAAGGAAGAGTAGAGCTGGCAGTTGAGTAAAATTAGAAGGGTTAGTAGATGGTAAAGTGATGTAACCACTATGGAGAAAGGAACACTGGTCTTGTTTGAGGAGGTAGTTTAACTGTTGGCAGAAGTATGAATAGCAGGTGATTTTATTTTTTTTAATGTAACGGAATGATTAATCTCAGTACTACATGCCTTTCACCTTTTCATAATGTCTAGTGAATTAAAATATAACTTTTCTATCTGCTGCTTCTGCTGCTGGACCTGGACAGGTCCAAAGAAGCTTCAAAGCTTCAGTGTCATCAACAGCAGTACTTACAGCAGATGCAGCTAGTCCTTAGATGACTGTTGCTTGCTGCAGTCATATTACTGGCAGTAGGGTACTCCTCATATTGGAGAAATGTCAACCTAAAATAGCTGAATTCCAACAAAAAGGGTTATAATATACCATTAAAAATAGGGAGCAATTCAAGACACACCTCATACCATCCATAAACAACTTCTCCCTCCTGAGGTATGCTGTCACTACTGGAAAGGAACGGTATCCTACACTAGAAAATATTAGCAATCTTGGAATAAACTGTCTCAGACCACTCACCTGTTTTTGTTTTTGGGAAACCTTTCTATAAAGCACCATCATGTGGACTACTCTGGTTTTCTTTCTTAACACTAACATAGAAATACACACTTCCAAGATTGCTGTGCACTGAGTAACAGCTTAATTTCAGCTCTCCCAGTGTGGAAACAGAAACTCAGAAAAGATAGCCAGTGAATTTGTCTTTTTTGGATAAAGTTTAGTAACTGGCACTGCCAGCAAAAAAGGAATTCAGAGAACTTGAAAGAAAATCAACCACAGAAGGTTGGGAGAAAACACTGGCTGGGATAAGTCCTGCAGCTGTTCAACAAAAATCAGTTCAAGCACCAGCTTTGCTGCAAGACATGACTTCTGGTAATCTAGAGGAAAGAATAAGTAAAATGTGCTCAGAGTTGATTAAAATAAAACACTGATGGAGTAAATCAACTTAAATAATAAAAGGCTGGAAACAATGGAAAAAGCTTTAAATAAATATATGGATGAGCTGATAAAACTACAAAAATCAGAGGTCAAAATGAAGAAAAGTCGGACTGAGTAGAAGACTGCTCAAAAAGAAATGTTTCAAAACATAATAGAATTAGAGGGTAGAGCATGTTGGGAAAACTGGAGACTTTTTGGTGTACCAGAGAAACTGGAAGAACAGACTGTATTAAATTTAAGAAAGCACAAATAAGCAACTGGACTGGAATTCCACAGCAATAGTTGTTAACTGAAAGGGCTCATTGTGTGTACGCTCCAAACCTAGCCATAAGAAAGCAGCTTAGACATTTAATAGTAAAGATGCAATACTGCCAACAGAAAGAGTTGATTCTGACAAATCTGTGGCAGAAGGACATAGTACTAAAAGGGGGAGACACTACAGTGTTTGTGTAAAATGATTACTCACTGTACAACAGGCAGAAAAGGAGTACATTTATATCAGCAATCAGGGAATGTCAGAAAGCAGGTGTGAGATTCAGGTTGATGTATCCAGCTAGCGTCAGAATATTTTTTTTCTGGAAGGTCAAAATCAATTTTTGATGCAGAACATGATAAGGAGGAAATACAAAAGTCTGTGTAACAAAAGTGAGCTATCAAACAGAAAGGTATTCTGCTTCTTATTATTCTGATAATAAAGCCTATACAGAAACTATA
Organism: Protopterus annectens; assembly: GCF_019279795.1. NCBI lineage: Eukaryota > Metazoa > Chordata > Ceratodontiformes > Protopteridae > Protopterus > Protopterus annectens. The sequence continues at coordinate 1,224,005,857 of NC_056726.1, read as the reverse complement.
TCAGTGAAACCTATTCCAATGTTCTAAAGCAAACGACTGAGAGAAAGAAAAAAGCAAAAGAGTTGACTAGAAGAACCAGGAGTATGTTGGAAATAAAACAGAGGCTGGATTTGGGAGATGGAGATCAGCAGGAAAAATAATAGCAACTCTGAAGATGATTTAAAATGAGGGATTATAAAGTATTAATTACATATGTGAAATGTGATGGAACAAGAACACTTGGAAATATTGGACATTTTTGACTTTGTTAAACTACTTCATGTCATTAATGTTTGGAAGAACATTTAGGAGGGGGGAAGAGGAAGGAAAGAGTTAATTGAGAGTAAAACAAAACTTTGTTCTTAACAGTATTTTTATCATACATGATATACACTGCGTGCTATATAGTAAAGGTTTTTCAGTTATGTTTGTGCGTAATAGGGATACTAAAATAAACAGGTGCCCCTATTTTGTTTTCTTCCTCCTTTCTTTATTTAATTCTTTCTTCATTCAGTTTTAAAAAATATAGGTACTGCAATGTAGAATGAAAAAGCCTGGACAAAATAGCATGATATAATAAAAATCAATATGCTCTTTGTAATGTTTGCATAGGGAAACAACTGGATTAAGGACCTTGGTTTGATTTAATAACACTTTTTAAGGGGATGCAAATAAATAAACCAACAGTGAATATAATGAAAAGTTTTCCTTTAGCACATACATTTTCATAATGCAATGTGGAAGGCTTGTGGTAAAGGGCAGTTGTGTATCTGGTTCTCAGGTTTCTATAGAGACAATCTGATAAGAGGCAATAAAAACAGAATATTTCCTTCTTTCAATGGATAGGAGATAATGTTCCTGAAAACATTCAAGGTGTTTTCTACATCTGTGAGAGGTACAAAGATAAGACGAAAACAAACAGCACTTAGTGGAAGTAGAAGCACAGGCTGTACCATGCACCTTAACAAGGATAAAGTACAGTTTTGTACCTACCATAAATGTAGATGTTTGAGGATCTACATTGCTGCAGTCATAACCTGTGGGTAGTCCGCTGTCCTCGATCGGCCCAAATACCAAAGAGCTGGGCTGGCGTCGGTCATTGTCGCCTAGAGCTGACGTCAGTACGTCGTAGTACATAAGCGCATGACCGACGCCATATCTTCAGTCTTTCTTGCCCCAGATGTCAGAAGGCCTAAGAATGAAAGAAGGCCAGAGCCAAAATAGTAAACGCCCAACAACTACCAGTGTGGAAATAAAGATAATCCTAAAAAAACACAGCAACCACAAACTATAGAGGGGAAGGAGGGAGGGATAATTGGACTGCAGCAATGTAGATCCTCGAACATCTACATTTATGGTAGGTACAAAACTGTACTATGTTCTTCGTCTCACATTGCTGCAGTCATAACCTGTGGGTAGAATCCCAAAGCAAAGGAAAAGGGAGGCTGGCAAACTAAATAGCATTAGGAGCTGCTAACATGCCCTGTAAAACTGCAGTGGCAAACCCAGCCCTGGACTTGGAATAAAGAGGAGATGGTAATGCTTAGTAAAAGTGTGTACTGAACTCCAAGTAGCTGCCTCCAAAATATCCTTAGTAGCTACACCCCTCAAAAAAGCAGTAGATGTGGCAGTAGCCCTAGTAGAATGAGGTCTGATCCCAGCAGGAACATTCTTCCCATGATGAGAATAACAAAAAGCAATACATTGACCAATCCACTTTGAAATAGTCTGCTTTGAAACAGCTTTCCCTTGTGAACTCAAAGCAAAAGAAACAAATAACTGTTGAGTCTGTCTGAACTCCTTAGTTCTGCTCAAATAATAACGTAACTGCCTGTGGATATCCAAAGAATGCAAGACTTTTTCCCCCTTATTTTGGGGATCAGCATAAAAAGTAGGCAAATGAATAGACTGGTTCAAGGCCACATTAGAAATCACTTTAGGCATAAAAGTAGGGCTAGTTCGCAAAGAAACTCTATCCTTATGAAATATCAGAAAGGGTTCAACTGCCATGAGTGCCTGCAATTCAGATACCCTCCTAGCAGAAGTAATGGCCAACAAAAAGCAGTCTTCCAAGACAAAACTTCAATTCAGGCGTAGCTGCAGGTTCAAAAGGAGGTAAAGTAAGTTTCCCCAACAAAAAATTGAGATCCCAGCAAGGAGTAGGAGCTCTACCTCGGGGTCTTATATTCTTTGCCCCTCTAAGAAATTGTTTGAACAAAGGGTGAGAAAATAAAGGAGGGTCACAATCATAGTGAGCAGAAATGGCTGCAGCATGAACCTTCACAGAAGAGAATGACAAACCCTTGTCCAGTAATTCAGTAAGATACTGTAGTGCAAAACTCAAATTAGGCACTGAAACATCAAAGCCCTTTGCTGTGCTCCAAAGAAAAAATCTCTTCCATTTATCAGCATAAACTTTTCTAGTACTAGGCCGCCTGGCTTCCAAAATGACATCTAAAACCTGTTGAGGAAGCTGAGACCCCACCGGCTCCATCACAGAATACGCCAGGCTGTTAGATGCAGGGACTGCACCCGAACATTGAGAAAATGATTGTTTGACTGGGATAACAAATGAGGAACCTGTGGCAGAAGCCAAGGAGGCTCCCGAATTAAACTCCTCAGCAGAGGATACTAATGCTGACGTGGCCAATCTGGTGCTATTAGAATCATCCAAGGCTTGTCCCGCCTGACTTTCAAGAGTACCTTGGGAAGAAGAGGCAGAGGAGGAAAAGCATAAACGTGAAGGTTGTTCCAACTGAAAGATAGAGCATCCACTTTCCAAGCATTTGGGTGGAACATCTTTGTGCAAAATTTTGGCAGTTGAAAATTCAGTGGAGAAGTGAACAGATCTATGTCTGGAGTTCCCCAAGCCACGGTCAATTGTTTGAATACCTGAGGATCCAGTTTCCACTCGTGGGGATCCACAATTTGCCTGCTCAATACATCTGCTAGGGAGTTCTGTGCTCCTGGCAGAAACCGTGCTTGAAGATTGATTTGCAAACTCAGAGCAGTCTCCCACAAAATCATTGCTTGTCTGCAAAGAGGGTAGGAATGGGTTCCCTCCTGCTTGTTGATGTACCACATGACTGTTGTGTTGTCTGTTTGAATCAACACCTGTCCCGGCTGAAGTAGGTCCTTGAAGGCCATCAAAGCAAATTGGACTGCTAACATCTCCTTCATGTTGATATGCAAATGTAGTAGTTTGGGAGGCCACATGTCTTGTATCCATTTCCCATTGAAGTGTGCTCCCCAAGCCAAGTCCGAGGCATCCGTCGTTAGGATCTGACTCGCCTCTGGTCGGGTCACAGAGAGTCCCTTGTTTAGGTGACATTCCTGAGCCCACCACAAGAATTCCTTCTGGATGCAAGGTATAATCCGAATGACAGTGTCCAAACCATGGCAGTGTTGAGTCCACACACTTTTGAGATACCATTGTAGCTTCCTCATATGCAGTTTGGCATTGGGAAGTACTAGAATGCAAGATGCCATGAACCCCAAGGCTTGAAGGACTGTCCTTGCAGTCAGCCTGGACATTACTGATAACTGCTGGAAGTATAGATGAAGAGTTCTTTGTTTGTCCGGGGTCAGAAATGCCATCCGAGAACCTGTATTCAGTCTCACACCCAGAAAGCACATGTCCTGAGAGGGCACTAGACTGGACTTTATTTCGTTCACAGAATACCCTAGGCACCTTAAAACTGCCATTACATACTGGAGATGTTGTAGTAACTTGTCTTTGTTTTGAGCAAGAATCAGGCAATCGTCCAGATAAGGATAAATTTGTATTCCTCTCTGTCTGAAAAAAGCAATTACAGGAGCCAGAACTTTTGTGAATACTCTGGGCGCAGTAGATAAACCAAAGGGCAATGCAGAGAACTGATAATGAGAAGTACCAGCCCGAAATCTCAGGAATCTCCTGCAGCTGGGCCTGATAGGGATGTGAAGATAGGCCTCTTTGAGATCCAGGGTTACCATCCAGTGATCTTCGCCCAGCATAGGCAGAAGTTATTGTAATGTTAACATCTTGAACTTTGGAATGTCTAGGTAGGTATTGAGAATGGACAAATCCAGAATTGGCCTCCAAGTGTTTCCTTTCTTTGGCACTAGGAATAGAAGGAAATAAAAACCTAGGCCTACTTCTGATGGAGGGACCACCTGAATTGCCCCCATCTGTAAAAGTAAAGAAATTTGCTCCTGAGCCTCCATCCTTTGCTGAGGAGGCACATCCGGCATGCCTTTGAAAGGAGGAAAAGTGTGAAAATAAAACTTGTACCCGTGATTTATTATATCCAACACCCATTTGTCCTGGGTGACCAAATGCCAGTTTTGTTTGAAAAGTCCCAACTTTCCTCCTAGAGGAGCTACCAGTAGAGAAGGGTCTGGCAGCGGAAGATACAGGTCATTGGGTCTGTTTACGAAAAGGCTGACCCCTGCCCTCACCAGAAGACTGTGCAGGAGAACTCCAAGTCCTAGGTCTGAAAGAACCCTGAGCGTGAGCTCTGCCTCTACCACGCCTACACTTGCCCTTAGACTGATAATCCGAAGAAGGAAAAGACCATCCTCTAGCAGGCCAATTCCTACTAAACTTAGGGGGCTGCACCTGCATAAAATCTTTGACCGTCTGCATAGACTTAGCCTTATCTTCCATCTTTTTCAAAACTGATTCCACAGAAGGACCAAAAAGTACTTCAGATTGAAGAGGAGCATCCAAAATCCGAGCCTTAACATGCTCTGACAAATTTTGATCCTTAAGCCAGGCATGTCTACGAATAACTGAACCTGTAGCAGCCACCCTGGATGCAGCCTGAAGAGCATCGAAACCATACTGCAAAGAATGCTTGCCAACTTGATCTGATGCATGAACCAACTCCTGGAGCTCCTTACACTTTATACCCTCGGATAAAGCATCCACCTTAGATTTCAATTGACCTAACAAAAAATTCTGATACTTCAGCATATGAAATTGGCAATTCAAAGCCCTCATAGCTAACGTAGAGGAGGTGTACACTTTTTTCCCCCATCTATCTAAAGCTCTAGAATCTTTATCCAAAGGAACTGGATTCTTAGCCACAGAAGCCCTAATACCCTTCGGACCTTGAGTAATAGTTTCCGGATCATCTCTAGGACTCTTGTACAAATACTTATGTGCTTCTGGAACTCTATAGAGAACTCAGCACAGCTCCTCGTGGTGTCCAGCAGAGTTCCTAGAGCAGCAGAGACCAGAAAAGACAAACTTTCCAGATTCTAAGTATTTTTTTCTGCATTTTCGACTTTTTAAGCCTTTCGACTACTATTACTGCCTGTTTTATTCTGTTATTACCTGTTTTTATTGCTTTTAATAGCTTGAATTGTTTGTTGCACTTGATTGTTTAAGTTTTACTTAAAAGTTAAACAACAGGCTAATACACTCAAGTGTACTAGCTTTTGATAGCAATTAGTCGAAAAACACAGCATTTATTGTATTTTCTGCCTATCTGAAAAAAAACTTGAAAAAAACAAAAAAAAATACTCTTGTTTTCCATACTTTCCTAATAGTTTGTTCCAGTGATCAGATTTTGCTGATCCCTGGGCTTTGTCTTGGTTCCTGTGTTTTCTCCATTTTCCTTGTTTGGTCAAGGGGAAGTTTCTTTACTCACCAGTGAGGGTGGGGAGTACTGAGCTGCCTGTTTGTCCTCAGAGGAGTGGTTTAAAGCAGTAACTTGTAGTTTATTGGCCATTTTGGGTCATTTCCTGTCTTTTCCAGCCCCTGCTATAAAGCACGCTTTGGCGGGCTTTTCTGGCTATAGAGAACTCAGCACAGCTCCTCGTGGTGTCCAGCAGAGTTCCTAGAGCAGCAGAGACCAGAAAAGACAAACTTTCCAGATTCTAAGTATTTTTTCTGCATTTTCGACTTTTTAAGCCTTCGACTACTATTACTGCCTGTTTTATTCTGTTATTACCTGTTTTTACTGCTTTTAATAGCTTGAATTGTTTGTTGCACTTGATTGTTTAAGTTTTACTTAAAAGTTAAACAACAGGCTAATACACTCAAGTGTACTAGCTTTTGATAGCAATTAGTCGAAAAACACAGCATTTATTGTATTTTCTGCCTATCTAAAAAAACTTGAAAAAAAACAAAAAAATACTCTTGTTTTCCATACTTTCCTAATAGTTTGTTCCAGTGATCAGATTTTGCTGATCCCTGGGCTTTGTCTTGGTTCCTGTGTTTTCTCCATTTTCCTTGTTTGGTCAGGGGAAGTTTCTTTACTCACCAGTGAGGGTGGGGAGTACTGAGCTGCCTGTTTGTCCTCAGAGGAGTGGTTTAAAGCAGTAACTTGTAGTTTATTGGCCATTTTGGGTCATTTCCTGTCTTTTCCAGCCCCCTGCTATAAAGCACGCTTTGGCGGGCTTTTCTGGCTATAGAGAACTCAGCACAGCTCCTCGTGGTGTCCAGCAGAGTTCCTAGAGCAGCAGAGACCAGAAAAGACAAACTTTCCAGATTCTAAGTATTTTTTTCTGCATTTTCGACTTTTTAAGCCTTTCGACTACTATTACTGCCTGTTTTATTCTGTTATTACCTGTTTTTACTGCTTTTAATAGCTTGAATTGTTTGTTGCACTTGATTGTTTAAGTTTTACTTAAAAGTTAAACAACAGGCTAATACACTCAAGTGTACTAGCTTTTGATAGCAATTAGTCGAAACACACAGCATTTATTGTATTTTCTGCCTATCTGAAAAAAAAAACTTGAAAAAAAAAAAAATACTCTTGTTTTCCATACTTTCCTAATAGTTTGTTCCAGTGATCAGATTTTGCTGATCCCTGGGCTTTGTCTTGGTTCCTGTGTTTTCTCCATTTTCCTTGTTTGGTCAAGGGGAAGTTTCTTTACTCACCAGTGAGGGTGGGGAGTACTGAGCTGCCTGTTTGTCCTCAGAGGAGTGGTTTAAAGCAGTAACTTGTAGTTTATTGGCCATTTTGGGTCATTTCCTGTCTTTTCCAGCCCCCTGCTATAAAGCACGCTTTGGCGGGCTTTTCTGGCTATAGAGAACTCAGCACAGCTCCTCGTGGTGTCCAGCAGAGTTCCTAGAGCAGCAGAGACCAGAAAACACAAACTTTCCAGATTCTAAGTATTTTTTTCTGCATTTTCGACTTTTTAAGCCTTTCGACTACTATTACTGCCTGTTTTATTCTGTTATTACCTGTTTTTACTGCTTTTAATAGCTTGAATTGTTTGTTGCACTTGATTGTTTAAGTTTTACTTAAAAGTTAAACAACAGGCTAATACACTCAAGTGTACTAGCTTTTGATAGCAATTAGTCGAAAAACACAGCATTTATTGTATTTTCTGCCTATCTGAAAAAAACTTGAAAAAAAACAAAAAAATACTCTTGTTTTCCATACTTTCCTAATAGTTTGTTCCAGTGATCAGATTTTGCTGATCCCTGGGCTTTGTCTTTGTTCCTGTGTTTTCTCCATTTTCCTTGTTTGGTCAAGGGGAAGTTTCTTTACTCACCAGTGAGGGTGGGGAGTACTGAGCTGCCTGTTTGTCCTCAGAGGAGTGGTTTAAAGCAGTAACTTGTAGTTTATTGGCCATTTTGGGTCATTTCCTGTCTTTTCCAGCTCCCTGCTATAAAGCACGCTTTGGTGGGCTTTTCTGGCTATAGAGAACTCAGCACAGCTCCTCGTGGTGTCCAGCAGAGTTCCTAGAGCAGCAGAGACCAGAAAAGACAAACTTTCCAGATTCTAAGTATTTTTTCTGCATTTTCGACTTTTTAAGCCTTCGACTACTATTACTGCCTGTTTTATTCTGTTATTACCTGTTTTACTGCTTTTAATAGCTTGAATTGTTTGTTGCACTTGATTGTTTAAGTTTTACTTAAAAGTTAAACAACAGGCTAATACACTCAAGTGTACTAGCTTTTGATAGCAATTAGTCGAAAAACACAGCATTTATTGTATTTTCTGCCTATCTGAAAAAAAAAAACTTGAAAAAAAAAAAAATACTCTTGTTTTCCATACTTTCCTAATAGTTTGTTCCAGTGATCAGATTTTGCTGATCCCTGGGCTTTGTCTTGGTTCCTGTGTTTTCTCCATTTTCCTTGTTTGGTCAAGGGGAAGTTTCTTTACTCACCAGTGAGGGTGGGGAGTACTGAGCTGCCTGTTTGTCCTCAGAGGAGTGGTTTAAAGCAGTAACTTGTAGTTTATTGGCCATTTTGGGTCATTTCCTGTCTTTTCCAGGCCCCTGCTATAAAGCACGCTTTGGCGGGCTTTTCTGGCTATAGAGAACTCAGCACAGCTCCTCGTGGTGTCCAGCAGAGTTCCTAGAGCAGCAGAGACCAGAAAAGACAAACTTTCCAGATTCTAAGTATTTTTTCTGCATTTTCGACTTTTTAAGCCTTTCGACTACTATTACTGCCTGTTTTATTCTGTTATTACCTGTTTTTACTGCTTTTAATAGCTTGAATTGTTTGTTGCACTTGATTGTTTAAGTTTTACTTAAAAGTTAAACAACAGGCTAATACACTCAAGTGTACTAGCTTTTGATAGCAATTAGTCGAAAAACACAGCATTTATTGTATTTTCTGCCTATCTGAAAAAAACAAAAAAAATACTCTTGTTTTCCATACTTTCCTAATAGTTTGTTCCAGTGATCAGATTTTGCTGATCCCTGGGCTTTGTCTTTGTTCCTGTGTTTTCTCCATTTTCCTTGTTTGGTCAAGGGGAAGTTTCTTTACTCACCAGTGAGGGTGGGGAGTACTGAGCTGCCTGTTTGTCCTCAGAGGAGTGGTTTAAAGCAGTAACTTGTAGTTTATTGGCCATTTTGGGTCATTTCCTGTCTTTTCCAGCTCCCTGCTATAAAGCACGCTTTGGTGGGCTTTTCTGGCTATAGAGAACTCAGCACAGCTCCTCGTGGTGTCCAGCAGAGTTCCTAGAGCAGCAGAGACCAGAAAAGACAAACTTTCCAGATTCTAAGTATTTTTTCTGCATTTTCGACTTTTTAAGCCTTTCGACTACTATTACTGCCTGTTTTATTCTGTTATTACCTGTTTTTACTGCTTTTAATAGCTTGAATTGTTTGTTGCACTTGATTGTTTAAGTTTTACTTAAAAGTTAAACAACAGGCTAATACACTCAAGTGTACTAGCTTTTGATAGCAATTAGTCGAAAAACACAGCATTTATTGTATTTTCTGCCTATCTGAAAAAAAACTTGAAAAAAAAAAAATACTCTTGTTTTCCATACTTTCCTAATAGTTTGTTCCAGTGATCAGATTTTGCTGATCCCTGGGATTTGTCTTGGTTCCTGTGTTTTCTCCATTTTCCTTGTTTGGTCAAGGGGAAGTTTCTTTACTCACCAGTGAGGGTGGGGAGTACTGAGCTGCCTGTTTGTCCTCAGAGGAGTGGTTTAAAGCAGTAACTTGTAGTTTATTGGCCATTTTGGGTCATTTCCTGTCTTTTCCAGCCCCCTGCTATAAAGCACGCTTTGGTGGGCTTTTCTGGCTATAGAGAACTCAGCACAGCTCCTCGTGGTGTCCAGCAGAATTCCTAGAGCAGCAGAGACCAGAAAAGACAAACTTTCCAGATTCTAAGTATTTTTTTCTGCATTTTCGACTTTTTAAGCCTTTCGACTACTATTACTGCCTGTTTTATTCTGTTATTACCTGTTTTTACTGCTTTTAATAGCTTGAATTGTTTGTTGCACTTGATTGTTTAAGTTTTACTTAAAAGTTAAACAACAGGCTAATACACTCAAGTGTACTAGCTTTTGATAGCAATTAGTCAAAAAACACAGCATTTATTGTATTTTCTGCCTATCTGGAGACAAACTTGACTCAAAACAAAAAAATACTCTTGTTTTCCATACTTTCCTAATAGTTTGTTCCAGTGATCAGATTTTGCTGATCCCTGGGCTTTGTCTTGGTTCCTGTGTTTTCTCCATTTTCCTTGTTTGGTCAAGGGGAAGTTTCTTTACTCACCAGTGACGGTGGGGAGTACTGAGCTGCCTGATTGTCCTCAGAGGAGTGGTTTAAAGCAGTAACTTGTAGTTTATTGGCCATTTTGGGTCATTTCCTGTCTTTTCCAGCCCCCTGCTATAAAGCACGCTTTGGCGGGCTTTTCTGGCTATAGAGAACTCAGCACAGCTCCTCGTGGTGTCCAGCAGAGTTCCTAGAGCAGCAGAGACCAGAAAAGACAAACTTTCCAGATTCTAAGTATTTTTTTCTGCATTTTCGACTTTTTAAGCCTTTCGACTACTATTACTGCCTGTTTTATTCTGTTATTACCTGTTTTTACTGCTTTTAATAGCTTGAATTGTTTGTTGCACTTGATTGTTTAAGTTTTACTTAAAAGGTAAGCAACAGGCTAATACACTCAAGTGTACTAGCTTTTGATAGCAATTAGTCGAAAAACACAGCATTTATTGTATTTTCTGCCTATCTGAAAAAAACTTGAAAAAAACAAAAAAAATACTCTTGTTTTCCATACTTTCCTAATAGTTTGTTCCAGTGATCAGATTTTGCTGATCCCTGGGCTTTGTCTTGGTTCCTGTGTTTTCTCCATTTTCCTAGTTTGGTCAAGGGGAAGTTTCTTTACTCACCAGTGAGGGTGGGGAGTACTGAGCTGCCTGTTTGTCCTCAGAGGAGTGGTTTAAAGCAGTAACTTGTAGTTTATTGGCCATTTTGGGTAATTTCCTGTCTTTTCCAGCCCCCTGCTATAAAGCACGCTTTGGTGGGCTTTAGCGCGGAGTTGCTACAGGAGCACACAAGAGCAGCGGCGGTTAATCAAGGTTAAACTATTCGGGCTGCCTAAATTCCACTCTTCAAATTTTCCCTTAAAACAGCCTTCCTTGAACTGTACTGCTGATCAAACCAGCGTATTCTATATCTAGAAAGTTCAGCTCTACTTGATTCTTAAGTAGACTATTCTTTATCTGTAAAGACTAGCACTTGCTCCTAAAGTATTTTTTTACTTTGATATAGCACTTTTATTATACATAGTGCCCCACTAGCCAAAATCCCTTTTCGATCACCCACATCCCCCGGAGTCTTTTCAAAGTCCTTGTCTATTCCTTCTAGCATGTCGAGCGATCAGTTGCTAGTGTCCTCTCCTGCTCAGCTGGTGAATCTGGGAATATTGAGGCAATGTTACAATTGCCTCATGTACACGGACAACCCTCTCCTTCTTCCACAAAACACAAATACATGCGAGAGATGCAACTATATAGCCAAACTGGAGGCTGAGCTCTCTCAACACAGGACTGGCAAGACCAGACAGAAGGAGAAGGTAACCTCACACACCACAAACCCAGTCTCACATAGTACTATCAATACTTCAAATCATACACATAAATACACAAAGACATACTCGGAGGCTCTGATCAAAAATCTACCAAAACAGCAGAGGCCACCAAAGCAGACACCCAAACATCTGCCACCTCAGGACAAAACACATTCAACACATAGACCACATAGTCAGTGTGCCAAACAGTCACAGCCCTTAAGGCCAAATACAATGCCAGACACACTCGTCATTGGTGACTCCATAGTCAGACACACTGACATCCCGCTCACCAGATTGAGTAAGGAGAAGGTCACAGTAAGCTGCCTGTCGGGCGCTAGAATCCGCCACATAACGCAAGCACTCAGGTCTCTCAACAGCAGGTACAAGTATGACTCTGTCATTGTCCACGCTGGTGTGAACGACCTGAGACGTACCTCCTTGGACTACATGAAAAGAGACATAGAGGAGCTCTCTGATTATGTAGCCCAGGCAGGTATGACCCTGACCTTGAGCAGTATCCTACCTTCACCTAGAATGATGCCACAATACAGTGATAAGATGATCAGCTTTAATAATTGGCTTAAATTTTGGTGTCATTCAAAGGGGATCCAATGTCTGTCTGCCTGGGATGACATGCTGGACAAGCCACGCTGCTTCACAAGGGACAGCTTGCACCTGTCACCCCTGGGCTTCTGGATATTGGCAAAGTCTCTTGCCACCCCCATAGTGCCTTTTTTAGGCAAAGCTCAAATTCTAAACCTACCACCCTAGAACACAAAAAAGGAAAAACACTAAGGGTAATGCTGCTCAATGCCAGAAGTCTCAATCTCAAGATGCACGCACTCGAGGCCCTTCTCAGTATGGAGAATATCGATGTTTGTGCTGTGACAGAAACCTGGTTCAAGGCTCCTGAGAGCACCCCAGCACTATCAGGTTTCACCTCATATCATGCGTTCCGGCCCCAAAATCCGGACAACACCAAGAAAGGAGGGGGGGGGTGTCCATATTCATAAAGGACACACACACCTCAAGGTTGGTGGCAACGCACTATGCATTGGAAACCATCCAGGTGCAATTAACCATAGGCAAGACTGCTCTGCAATTTGTAGCATGTTACAGGTCACCCTCTCAAACTCAGGAACCTCACATGGCCTTCCTGAAAACACTGGAGGGGATAAATGTATCTCCAAATACCATCATACTAGGTGATTTCAACTACCCTAATATAGACTGGGAATACTATTCAAGCCCAAACACTCTAGCCCAAAGGTTCCTGGAGTTCATAAACTCAAATGCCATGGAACAACTAGTCAACATCCCCACAAGAGGAGAAAACATACTTGATCTCATCATCACGAACATGGGATCACAATGATGATTAATTAAATTTTTGTGGATTTTGGGTATACCAAAAAAGTAGGGGATTCTGGGGTGTGAAGTTGTCATATAATGGTATAAATCTAAGTTGATCCTAGATGACATATTTGATGCCGAATGTGCAACACTTAAAGGGATGTTTTTGAGCCGGGGTTACCCCTATAAGCTTATTGATGATTTAACCAAGGAAGTCTCACTTAAAAGGAGGTCCAATGTGTATGTACCAATTTTACCATTCAAAGTAAGAGTTGTTTCTACCTTGCTTACATCTCCTGTTGGTAATTTTAGTACAACAAGTGTTGATAGGATCACTGAGGTGGACCTACCTAGATTTATTACCACCTTCGCCATTGATAGTGACATTTTGTGGGACATAGTCAGGAAGAACTGGGATTTGTTAAGAGCTGATCCAGGGGTGTTTGCAAAACTAGGTTCTGTTCCAAAGGTGACTTACAGGAGGGATAAGAACCTCAAGTCTTGGTTCGAGATGAAACCTCCTAGTACAAGATCTCCGGGTATGTTCAGATGCCATGCATGTAATTTTGTAACTACATTATTGAATCTAACAAATTTTCTGTCAACAACCAAGAGTACAAATTGAAACATAGAATCAACTGTAATTCTAAGATGCTGGTATATTTAGCTTCATGCCAAAATTGTTTGGCATTCTATGTGGGAAGACTGAGCATAAGTTTAGGGAACGTATTTATGAACATCAATACGCTATTAAAAAACATAAATCAACGAATGCTCTTGCGAAACATGTTGTTGACTTCCCCACCCACCAGTTTAAATTCACAGCTATAGACCAACTTACTGTTGACAATAGAGGCGGTCCAGCCTCTTTAAAGTTACTGGCACTAGAACTGCATTGGCAGATTAGGTTAGAAGCTTACCATACCCCAGGTCTTAATGAAGCATGTTCTATATCTTGTTTACTAAGCATTTTAAGTCTCAAAAGGTAGTTGTAGGCTTTGGTGCTGTTATTAGCACATTTACGCACCTATGTGTAAGGGGTATATGTGGTATGAACATCTTTTAAAGTTTTCCAGTTATAGATTATTCTAAAATGTATTGCATTTGAACACATGTTTTTAGTCCTTATGTTTTAGTATTTTTACAAGGATGTATGAATTGATTTATTTAACTAACCTTCTAAATGAATTTTTACTTTACCACATTGTGAATTTTTACATTTCATTGATATATTTTACATTAGTCATAATCATAAGGTTTACTTCTATATATTATAGTTCATTTATACTACTAGGTGTCTCTAGTTTTTTTAATATATTGGCACAATCCCTAGAACATATATATGTAGCTTATACACTCAGACATTTGGAAAACATTATGTTGGTTCTTCTTTCATATATATACATATATATTTATTATTTTTTTATGAAGAATATACTTTTTGAAGCAATGTCTGATTTACTCACTGTGTGGAATCTGTAACCCAAGTAAAGTTTTTTAGCTTGTTTGCCTTTAAGGCATTTAATTAATACTTAGCACATCTAATTTAATGACCAATTAAGGGTTTTAAATGTAGTAGGTTGGACTGCATTGTATGTATTCTGAAGAAGTCTGCTTATGAAGCAGATGAAAAGCGCTTCAATAAACTCTGGTGACTGAATTTAATTCCTGGTGGGCTCTGAGTGGTAACTGACCGTTTCTACAGTACCTTATTTTTGCTTTGGACTTTCTCAGCTGGTTCTCTGTCTTTTCAAGATAAGAGACAATGTTCATAAATGCTTTAAAGAATACAAAAAACAGAACAGGTCCAGAACCACAGACTCTCCAAAACAGGTGCAAGACAGAAATAAATATTTCCAAGATTAATTGTATTATCATTATTGTCTGCATCGATCTCCCTTTTCCCATTGTCTACATGTTTCTAGGGTGTCTTGTCAACTGTAGTCATTTCTCTCAATTCAATGCTATTCACCTACCTTCTTTAAAAGCCATGCCTGACTTCTTTCACACAGTCCATCCATCTCTTTGCTGGATGTCCTCATTTCCCCTTTCCTCCTTCCCATCTCTCCCAAATCTTCATCAAATCATCTTCTGCTTTCCTGCATATGTGTCTGAGTATGTGCCTGAACCACTGTAATCTGTACTCTGACCTTCTCTGCAACTGCAGCTAATTTGACTTCTACACCAATGTCTTCATTTCTTCATTAGCCATTCTACCTCCCACATGAGGCACTTCATCTCCATCACCTCTAGGTTCCTCAACTGCTCTGCCTTCACTGCCCAGGTTTTTGCACATACATTAGTACTGGTTGCACCACTGTTTTACGTGCCTTACTTTTCAACTTCTTTACTATTCTTCTGCCACACACTACCCCTGACACTGTGCCAGTTGGTTGTAGCTCCTCTGATTATAGCTTTGACTTCCTCATTCAAGCTTCAGTTTCAACCACCCCTCCCAGATACTCAAACCTATCAACCTGTTCCACTATTTCCTTTCTATCTCAATTAATTTCATTAATTTCCAAGAATATGCTGTGCAAGGATCAACTCAAAATTCTAGGATTTTTTGCCACAGCCTTATGTAGGTCATCTATATGTGCTCTAGGGTGGCACCTCTGAAATCAAGCTCATTTATAACTTATAACCTGTCTAGCAGTTTGATGCAGAAGATTACAGTTAGGAACTACTAACAAGATTCATTACTAACTTATACTATGAGGTATTAACAAGCTTCATGTGCAAGCTTGAGTCAGTCTCTAGTTAAAAAATGTCTGACACTGAATGCTCTTAGCTAAACAGTGCTTTTAGATTAATCCTGAAAATACGTAGGTTTGTCTAGTGGGCTTACCCAATGAACCAGTACTCAATAAAAGCAAAAAAAAAAAAAAAACTGTGATATGCAAAACATCATAACTGAAATTTTTGTTGAGCTCATGTCTGTAGTAGATTTCTTCCCATCTCTACACTACCATTATGTTTCATGGAGGAGCCGTCTTAATCATCCTATTCCTATCTCAAAACTGCATCCAGACCTGAAATATGCAAGTTGCTTGCTCTGTCCCAAGATATTCAAGTACTGTCTGGATGTCTTTGAATCAGGTCTATATCGCTACGTTGAAGACTGAAAATATCGAAGCTGATATGGTCGGCACCATATCAGCGAAAGTGAGAGACATTGAACGTTTTAACAGAAATCTCTGTAAGGAGAGATTTCTGATTACTGCAATGTACTGCGATCTCGGAGTTGGTATATTTAAGTAGCGGGGGTGTGGGGGGCATGGGGGGTGCAGGGAGGCTTGCCCCCCTGCTTGCAATGTTTAGTTGTATTATTTTTTTCTTTTTTTATGTTTGAAGTTTCAAAATATCGAAGATATGGTCTCACCCATATCAGATTTGATATTTTGAAATTTCGAAGATGTGATATAGATGCTTTGAATCTATACTCTCCATGATTAATTCTCTTTCCTGCCATGAATTTATTTACTACCCATTTATTTAGTTTGATAACCGGATTGGACCTAATGAAGTGAGCACATGTGCAATGAAGACTGGGGTGCAAAGCTCAAATGACATCTGAGAACTATATTCCAAACAGCAGGGGGCCCCAGCACTGAGCCCTGTGGTACTTCACTGGTGACTGGCTTCTTCCTGTATGTAGATTTTCCCACTCTAATGTGTCCTATCCATGAGCCATTTGGCTTATCTATCCAGTGACATAGAGGTTTGTGCCCAGTTTTGTAAGTTTGTCTATAAAACCCGAGTGTGGTATTGTGTCAAATTTCTTGGCCAGGTCAAGGTATGCAGTATGCACCATCTTACCCGCATCCATGTGCTTGGCGACCTTCTCAAAACAGTCCACCAGACTGAGCAGGCATGCCCTGTCCTTGATAAAGATGAACTGGATTGGGTCTGGAGTCTGGAGATTTCCTATGTCATGAATCAAGTCCATTATTATCCTTGCCATAGCCTTGCATATGAGGCTGGACAGACTTATGGGTCAGTAGTTTCCTGGGTGAGTTGATGGTTCCTACTTGTGCAAAGGGATGACTGTTGCTGCTGTCCACTCTACTGCGACACTGTCTGTCTGGAGACTGTGGTTAAATAGAAATCCAAGTGGGTCTGTTAGGTCATGTTTCAAGCTATTTAACAGGCACCCTGGGATTCCATCAGAGCCCATTGATGCTGTGTTACTAGCTTTTATAGTGAAGTGATGACCTGTTCTTTACTAATAACAGGCAAAGGAATGGTAGGGGGTATTTTATTAGGAGTGACTGGAGGTGTTTGGGGTAAAATCTGAGCTGGATTTATCAGCCAGCAGGTTTGTTATTTCATCTGACTGAGTATAGGTAGTTCCATCTACAACCAACTCAGCTCACTATTTAGTGTTTTCCTTAATATTTCGGACATAACTAAAAATGCTTTGTGGTTATCCTTTGCTTGGGAGGTTATTTTAGTCTCACATTTTGCTTTTGAAGACTTGACTAGTTCCTTGATTTTCCCACTGAGACTAATAAGGGATTTTTTTTCTCTGCTGTGCTCCCTCCCCATTTACTTCTAGAGGGTCTATATTACATATCCGAACACTTAAATGTTCAAATTGCTAAAGATCGACCTTTAGCAATTGAACATTTAAATGTTCGAATATGAATAAAAATTAAAAAAAAAAAGAAAAAGAAAAAAAACTAAAGGGTGTAAGCAGGGGGGCAAGACCCTCTGCACCCCCTGCTACTTAAATATACCAAGATCACGCTACAGTGTAGGGAATGGGACATTTCCTGTTTCCGCACTGAAGTGCGATCTCGGAGTTGGCATATTTAAGTAGCGGGGGGTGCATGGGGGCTTGCCCCCCCCTGCTTAAACCCTTTCCTTTATCTTTTTTATATTGCTTTCTTACATAGTCAAACATTTGAATGTTCGATTGCTAAAGGTCAATCTTTAGCGATTCGAGCATTTAAATGTTCGGATATGTAATATAGACTCACTTCTAGACAGGAATTTCTTCATTCTTTTGTACAGTCTACTTATGCCAAGGTTCCACCAGGGAGGCTTGTTTATCTGGCTAGACATAGGTTTAGTTTGGTCAGGAACTGCCGTTTCTATGCATCTGACTAAGTGATTGTACATGGCATTCATGTATACTTCTGCATAGGCCTCTGTGTTTTCAGGCTCGGTGGGGCTTTAAAATTACATATGCTATTGCTTAATAAGAGATAATTTGCCTTGTAAAAATTCTTTAGGATTTTAGGGTTTGATGGGGGTATTACCATTACAAAGGAGACCAATTTATGAAACAGTCTTACCAATGAAGACATTATGCTGTGGGGATGCAACACTCCCCCATGTTTGCAAGCACTATGTCAAGGATATTTAAGCCCTTAGGAGTGTAGACCAGCTATTCTTTTACTGTGGCTACTTTGACTACTGTGTGTTTGTGTAAAAAGACTTGAAATACATTACCACAATCAGACATTTGAGATATACACAGTCAGAAATGTTGCTATAATTGTTGGGCATGAGGGCTAATTTTGGGAGAAATGACTGACTTGAAGTAAAACTGTTATTACTTCTCTTTATCTCGCTTTGAAGGACTCTTTGCATTTATCTAAAGAAAGCTGGAATACTCTATTGTGGCCATTTTTATCACAAACAGGCACCTGCAGTGCACAGAGTCAATAAAGTGGCTATAACAGATGAGTATGGTAGCCTTCTGTTGATAAAAGTGATTTATCCCAGCTGTTTTTTGATCAGTGTTAAACAGTCACTGATCTGGTATAGCAGGAGCTGTGCTACACAGTGTATTGCATTTGCTGAAATCAATATAAAACTATTACAGTTAGGGCTTAGGCACAAATGTCTGTGCGGTAGGGGAGGGTTTTGTATTTAACAGAAACACGTTGGCCATATTTTCTTTCTTTTTCAAGCATGTCAAACACAACATTTTACACAATAAGTTGCTATCTTTGGTGATCAGAATTGAAAGTATATAAAAGCAACTGATCACTGGCATACTGGCAGAATGGTTGCCTGGCTGAATTCTTGTTTGGAACTCCTTAGCTCTGAAGTTTACATGTCCTTTCTGTCCAAGTTGTCTTGTTTCCTCCAACATCCCCAAAGACATGGCATAAGTGAAATAGCACTCCTCCAATTTGCATGCAGCTTATTATGCAATGTGTGTGTGCGTGAGCATAATTGTTAAAATTATATCACTGACTTTTATCTTGAACATATGCAATATTCTTACATAAATTCTAGGTAGCAATAAGAAGAACAGTTAACAAGCCATTATCTTTCAGAAATAAGGCATAAAATACATTACAGAACATCTAGACCACCAGAGCTTTTCATGGGCCGAGCAAACCACACACCCTAGGCTGTAAAACTAGATTTTGATACAGGCTTAATAAGGGCCTCTGCTCTGGACCCTGTCTAGTCTAAAACTGGCACTGATTAGCAGTATGCAAGGATCGTAACTACAGCTTGCATGGGGGGACATCATTGCAATTATTTATTAAATATTCCACACAATAATCCTCATTGGTATAAAAAGAAGGTTGCTATAAGTTTGTGTGGGGGTGGGGCACTGTGATCATTATTTCCTGAATTTTACTCTAAATTAAACCTTGGTTGTGTATATAGAGGCCCGCTATGGCTTGTGGGGAGGCTAAGGACAATGTAGCCATTATTTCTTTAGCTTTTCTCACAATCAAACCTCAGTGGTGTGCAAAGAGTGTTATTTGTTTGGGGACACTGTACTGCCTAGTTGCAACAAAGTGCACTGCATTACAGAGACATGTTTTTCACTTTTCTCACAAGTAAACATTAGATATGTATACAAGTGGCTATCTTTTTGAGTATTGGAAGGAAGCTTGCTGAGAATATGTATGTCTTACAGGAACTCGCTGAAATAAATTATGGCCTTCTCTTTTTTCTTTCACTTTTGTCCCAGTCTAACATCAGAAGAGTACAGAGAAGGTGGCTACCTTTTGTGGGAAGGGAGAAGGTATGCTCTGTATGTGTGTGGGTATATGTGATATACATACATATATATATATATATATATATATATATACACACACATACACATACACACACACACGTACAAACATACATGTACATATAAACAGTGTGTGCAAGTATACATAACTCTAAGGGTAAAAAAGTTACAAAGACACACCATTCAATAAAAAATGTAAAAAGGCCAGCCAAGCTAGAGTCTTCAGTGTGTAACACCTTCAACATCTTGTAGTGGAGACCCATGGGAAGTATGCAAATGACCCCTTAAGAACATAAAGTGTTTCAGCTGCATGGTTTCTAAAAGCCTTTAATTTTCTACTTTATAGGTTTTTATAGGTACATTCAATGCATTAAAACTAAACCCCACTAACTGTATACATGCATGTTTCAGCCTTTTTATTGACCTCATCAGTAGAATAAATAATAAATGAACTGTTTAGCTATACTTTAGAAACACAGAGCTTAAAATAAAGATTCTTGGCTAGGCGTATAAGGGCCTCCAGGCCAATAGCCTAGTATCATCCTATGAACCTATAAAACTAATGTCCATAAAGAATAACCTAAATAAGCTCAAGGCTTGCTACAATAAAATTGCCACGTTTGCCACTGGTGCTTCTTATCACAGCCACCACTGTATCTCACTTAGAGAACTTGACTGGCTTGAACTCCCTCAACTTCTTCACCTGAATCAACTCTCCCTTGCCCACAAGTTAGTAAACCATCATCTTAAAGTGCCATCCCTTCAAAACCATCTCCAGCCCTATTGCTTCACTAGACCTCTATGCTCAAGCAGCAAAAATCAGCTTCTAGTGACCAAACCCAAGAACTCAGCGGAAGAAGCACTATTCTCCTGCGTCATATCCAGATTATGGAACAATCCACCCCCCCCCCCTATAACCACACTACCTTCTTGCAATCACTTCAATACTGCACTAAAATCTCACTTAAAAAGTCTCTGGTTATGCACATGCACCAATCCCGACTAGTAACCCTCCTTTTACCTCCCCTTCCTCTCCCCTCCCCTAGCCATCATGCCTCACACCGTCTGATCATTGCATTTCTTCCTCTGCAGGCTCTGACTCACCATTTAGCCTGCCCTTCCCTCCTCACTCGATCTCTCAGACCTGTTATAACATGCTTAACTACTTCACTTCATCTCAACTACAAATACATATCCAGCTGACTTACACCTAGCTTCCTCTCACTACCACGTATACTACTCACTCAGTCTCCTCCCTTACACCTCTATCTCCCCCTTCCATCCCATTAGCCCTTCTAGCTTGTTCCACCTTCGTGTGGAGCTTCTGCTTTATATCTGCTTGAGTTTAGTGCAATACTTGTATATAAGATATGTATATATATATATATATATATATATATATATATATATATATATATGAGTTTAGAACAGTATCTGTTTGAGCTTAGTGCTATCTGTGTATACATCTTACCTTTATTCCTAGCCTTTAACTAGATATTGGTATATCTGTTCATTACTATGTTTCATGTAGTATGTATAGCTAATGTTTGCTGCAGTATGTATTATTTGTTATTGTATGTATATTCAATTGTTCTTCATATACTCTGCTGTTCATTTATTGCTCTCTCGAGCTTTTCTCCCAGGGCATCCACTGAAAAAGGACCTGTGTCCATTTGGACTTTCCCGATAAACAAATGTAAATAAATAAATAAATACATAAATAACATAATTTGCCTGCAAAATATCCCAAATGACATCCAGATCCAAGGGTCAAAAGGTCACACACACAAACCATTCAATAACATCAGGCATTTAATAATTGTGTACAAATGATCAGTACCTATATAATCAAAAATAAAAACCTAAAAACATGTTTTTTCAGGGGTTGCAAACCTCCCAACATCTCCACACCTCCTACAAAGTATATATACCAACTATGGGATTACACTACAGTAGGAAAAGGGCAAACTCTCCAATCCACATTATTCTGCGATCTTATGAAAAAGCCAGTCATTTTTGATGAGACGGCTTTTCACTTTTTGCCAAAAAAAATTGTTGATGAAAAATAGGGCACTCATATAAATAAATATACAGTAGCAACTTGAAATATAAGATTGTGACCATTTGTTCCTTCATTTTCATCCCCAATCTAACACCAGAGGGATATGCAGAAGGTGACTATCTTTTATTATGTTGGGAGGTATAAATATGCAGGCACTACTCCCAGATCTGATTAATGTATCCTCAAAAGCTTTTATCTTTTCACTTTAGTGGGGACTACTACTTTGCCAGCTTTAAACATTAAGCACAGGACCCAACTTATTTGTTTGAAAGAAAAAGTAAGACAGAATTTCTTCTCTTATTCATGATTTTTGTTCAGGCCATCAATGGCTCAAAATGTTGAAGAAAAAAAGCGTTAAAATGCACATTAGCGCATTTAGAATCTCATGGCTTAATCCAATTATTCTTCCTCGGTTATGATAGTGTAGTCTTGACCGGTTAAACATATGTTGAAAGGCCACAGGAAAAAAAACTGAAGAGTAAGACAAAAGCAAGAAAAATGTAAGCTAGATGGTGTGGGGAAGCCAGAATAGGGGGCACTTAGGGTGTAAGTGGACTGCCAGAGGGCACCACAGATTCCTTTGTCTAGGACTGCATAGAATAAGTATTACTAAATCATAACAAAGTACATGAATCTGGCCATGTGACATACTAGCTCAACACCTCATCATAATGCCAGCAACCATTGTTTGATTAACATCTTCTGAATGGAAGAGTTAGGCAGAGGGCAACTGTAGCCATTGTAGAAAGTTATACCATTAATTACTTGGCTGGCCTCTGAAGGAGCTTTAAGCTGGAGTCCATACTTAGCAGTTTGCCATGGTGCACTGCATGTAGGAGACCAGCTAACATCAGAGTTCAGGGATAGCTACGCAATTTGGACAATGTAATTGAGAGTGGAAGAGGGGAGATGTCCAGTCCTGGGTTAAAGCTTGAGGGGAACAATACACAAATTAAAAAAAAAAAAAAGACCTAAAAGTACATGAGTGTGCACGTGTCATGAAGCATGTTGCATGGAGTCTGGTGATAGTACATTATTACATGGGCTGTGCAGTGGTGCAGCGGTAAACGTCACCTCACAGCAAGAGGTCCTCCGGTTCAATTCTCAGCTGGGGTACCTTCTGTGCGGAGTCTGCATGTCCTCCCTGCATTCATGTGGGGTTCCTCCAGGTGCTCCGGTTTCCTCCCACATTCCAAAGACATGCATCTGAAGCGTTCTCCCCAGGCCTGCGCTGAAAATATGCTCTGTCCTAATCGGACTTTCCCAGTCAACAAATAATAAATAAAAAAAAAATAAATAAAAATAAAATAATTGTTAGTTAAAGCAAGTTTGTTATGGATATTATAGACAGTGTGTTCTTATACTAACTACTAGTAGTAAGGCATGTGCATTAAATAACTGTATTTTCAAGTTGATTATCTGGTTGGACAGTGTTTCATATGTCAGTATCCTAAGACAACTAGACCAGTTACTATCAGCTGTGAAAGTCTTTAACAGCCCAATTTGCTTGTCAGAAATATTAGTGCAAGTTTATTCAGGACTGTGGGTTGATGCATGAGCTGTCAGTTAAGCAAACATTTTGTAGTCAATTTCCAGTTTTTCTTTGAAAGTGGTGGGATACTGCTAAGTAGGTTAGACGTAATCACAGAGTCAGGTTAAGGTACATTGTGTGTTTGTGTAACAGGTCTAATGAGGTACTCTATGAGTTTATGGAACAGGCCTAGTAGTCTACTGACCTTGCCTGTAATGCTAATGATGTACTCAGTAGTAACATGCCTTAGTCCAATATAAAGCCCAAGTACTTAACCTTAGGTACCACTAGGAAGGTGCAAGTACTGACAGCAATATTTATTAAGGAGCTACAGTTATACGAGAAATAACACCTGTGATTGTGATGCAGTGAACAATAGCCAGTCAGTGTTCAGCTATGCCTGTAGTCTGAGAATTCTGCTTGAAAATTTTTTATGGTTCCAAGGAATTTATTAGAACAAAGAAGCACTGAATCATGAACATACTGCAATAGTTTAAAGCTGCCAATATTTTCCACATGCATTTGACATAAGATCGAGAAAAGTCCTAGACACAAAACTGATACCCTTGGTACTGTACTTTTGTACTATTGCATGTGGAAATTTTAAAATAAAAAGGACAGATTGTCATCTAACTCTTAGCGTGCCATTTGTAACACAGCACCTCTCTTCAGTTTGATGGCACTACTGTTATACTTTATAAAGAAACTGGTTAAAGGTCATAACGTTTCTGAAAAATTGGAGTCCAAGTCTAGGATGCCACAGTAGCCTCACTAAGAAAATCCTAAAATGTATGCATGCCATTCAACACAGCTGTATGCATGCCATTCAACACAGCAAGTGTGTGCATAGTTGTAACTCTCTCTCTCTCTTGTTTTGTATGGTTTCTACCAAACCTAAGTGACCTCTATGACATGGCTTATGTAAAAGGAAATCACCCTGCTTTTGAAACATCCTATCGACCTTAATCCTTCATTTGTGATACATTCCAGCAAGCATTCCACCTAAACCCTTAACCTAGCTATCCATTTCCTCTTCATTAACCTAACCTTTTATTCCCTCCCTTTGCCCATCTACTCCTCATTAGTATACATTCTCCTAACCTTGGTTCTTCTTTCGCTTCTTCCCTATCCATACCCCACACTATGCTAACACATACGTTTCTACCGCCTATTTTCCCCCCTCTGTAATTTCTCACCTCTCCTCTCTCAACCCTCTACTACAAGTCATACAAAATAAGCACACTATAATAAACAAAACTCATTTATCTATCTAGTAGAACAGTTCTGTCTGAATCATGCAGTTGTAAAGCCTGTCTGTCTCATGGATATAAATATATAACATCTGTAACTAATGTGCAAGAATATTTTATGTAATGTATGTAAAAATTATTATTTTATCCATTAATGTGAATTTCTTTGTGTATGTGAAAGATCAATATTGCTGTGTAACAAGCTAATGTAATCATGTTAATTGCCTCTGGACCTTTTCTCCCCAGGCCTCCACTGAAAATGGGCACCCACCCAGTCAGACTTTCCTGGTAAACAAATGTCAAATAAATAAACGAGGAGTTTCTCACTGGAGTTTTCTGGCAGGGCGCCCTAAACTCCTTTGAAAGGTTGAACCACTCATCTTTTGGTCAGGTTTGGTGCTTTCAACATAACCCTGCAGTACAGTTCCACAGCAGTCATAACCAAATTAACTGTGCTCTGTAGCAACCCCATCTGATTACATCTGATGCTATAACACATTTAAGTGCTAAACTTGACCTTTACCTTGCTAATGGGAAATGGTCTTTTGTACAAACATGAAATTATCTCATCCATACATCCAGAGTTACAGCAACCAAAAGTGACTTACTTCTTTGTAATTAACCTTTTATTTTTATGTCAGCTAAACAAATGAAAGCTCAGTGCAATGAAGCCTAAAAGGCAAGTATCTCATAGTGTTTGTCATACAAGACATGTATTTCTTTCCTACATCATAGTACTCTTCGGTGGCAATCTCTTTAGTACCACAGTGTACACTGGTATAGTATATGGTTCTCAACTGGACTATGACAGATTGTTCAGCCATTTTTTTACAACATGCTCATTAAGGAAGACTTATGATCAAATACTAGCTAATCCTAAGGTCACGTTGCCTGACAGGTGAGGGGACATGCTAAAGCTGTAAAATTCCTTTTCATAGTTTACAGAGAAGCTCACATCTCTCAAACTCTTTGCAATAACAATTAAACCACTGTGATAAGAGTTTCTTAGCAAGTCCTTAAGTTGTGCCTTTGAAAAATCATAGTAGACGGTTCAAAACAGGAGCACCTTATTATTCAAAACATAAACTTTTCAAATAACAGACTGTATACTATTAGTGATAATGATCTCTGTTTATGGTTACTTTTGTTATTCAATAACGAATGTTCCCTTCAGCAAGTCTATTGCCATGAAGAAAATTACCAAATCTAGGTGGAAAAAGGCTAATTCTGAGGGCTATTCAACACCTTAATTTTCCATGCTGCAAATACATGCTTCATTACTGCTATTGCTGTATTTTTAAATGCGATCTCCATATGATTATATAAGTAATTCACCTGTCAGTATAACACAGATGGTCAAGGCTATGGGCTACAAGCAGGATTGATTTTGTTATGCAAAGTTTCATTCTCCGATTGCCTAACGAGTGCCTGAGGAAGTCACATAATCAGGCAGCACTCCCAGGTCATCCCCGAAAGCAGGCACTTGTGCCTTGAGGCTGTCACCAAGTAAACTAATTAATACAATTTTAAAAACGTAGCCTTTGTGCTTACAATGAATTATTGCCATGCTACATGATGCATCAGTACTCTTCCACATGTATTTTTTTACATGTTTGTTCACTGCACTTTTCAAAGCTGCAACAAGAAATTGGCAGATATCACACTGGAGTACTTGCCTTATTACTGAAAGTGAAACAAATGGGTAACATTAACCAGTCTACATAGACAAATATGCATTTTAATGTAAGGACACTCCATCAGCCTAGAAGGTGAATCAGACTATATCAGAGTGTCAGTGCTTTCTTTCCAGCAGCAGCCATTTTCCCCAGTTACAAAATACAGTACTAAACAGTTAGGTGTACATCTAAATGAAAAGAAGATGCATTTTGGAGGTTTCATTCAAAGTGGCATCCCAAAAGCATACAGCATCTTGCAACTATACGTATGTTATGGTGGTCATAACTTCAAGGTGAGAAAACTGAACTGCCACCTAGTAGTTATGTGTTGTGCCACATCTATAAACCCATTCCTTCAGTGTTCTGTAAATGAAAACCAATAAAGTCTTTCTTCCTAAAAGACCCTGACAAACATCTAAAAATCCAAGACACCATGTCAGGCTGGGGATTATAGGAAAAAGACAGCTTAGGGTTACCACCTATCCCTATTTAGTTCCTATTTAGACACTTGTGTACTACAAAAAAATACTTAGTTTGCAGTTGCAACACTTTAATATTATGTAAAAAAAAAAAACACAAATTCCTCAAGAGTGACCTTTTTTGGCAAAAACACGAAGTTCAGTTGTTTATACTGGTTGTGGGTATGGTTTGTCCTGCAAAATCTCATAAGTCCATAAAAAATGTCTAACTTTCGGCATTGAAAAGGTGCCAGTCCTACAACAGCTCAAGTGCAGTCTCTTTAAATGTTCTCTGGGCCTACAGCAGTTTTGTCACACCCCCCCTGCCATTCTCCAAAACAAACAGAAACAAAAGCACACTGACGTACACATCATATGCTCACTCACATACTTCGTTTCTTTTTTCAAATGTTCAAAGCTACAAATAAAAAATATGCCCTGAACATTTACAGTTTCATTTGCAAGCATATTTCTAAACAAAACAATAAAATGTATTTATGAAGTTAAATCTACCCTTAAGATGTGAGTGCTAGTAGGAGATGTTACCTCCACTGCAGGTCTCTGCATTCCTGTCTGCACCTCGACAGAAAGAGAGAGAGAAGTAAAGCAAATTACAGAAGCGAAGGAAAAGAGGCAGAAAACAGCTGGGACTCACAATAATTCAGAGCCGAAGAGAAACATGAGCCTTCCCATGTTGAGTTCCTCTGGCAGGCCAGCCCACTGGTGTTGCAACAATGCAACATGACCCACCCACTACTATTGTAATCCTAAGAAAGAATGTAGGAACATTAGTGACATGAAGGAAAAAGTAATTCTAGGAAAAGTATCTTTTTCCTTTGAGTCACGCTCCAAAGAAGATTAGGAGAGCACCTAGGAAATATTTACTGCGTGCAGATATGAAATACAGAAATAAGTAAATATACTAGCTCTCTGTGTATTAGTACCATATTGTTATATTCTGTGTCATTTTTTTTTCTCTCAGTGTAGAAATGCTTATGTAATTCATTTTTTATACGTGTACTTTTCTTTTAACAGGTTATAGCAGTAAAATGGCTTTTAAGGCTTTGTACAGTTTCTAAATAAATAATGTACTTTGTTTTCATTCCAGTAAAATGGCCACTAAAGCTTGTAATACATATCTAAATAAATAATGTACTTTGTTTTTATCAGTCAGAAGTTTAAAAAATGTCACCTCCTCATTAGAGTTTAAGTGCAGTTGCTGTTATTTCGGCCAAAAAAGAGAGGGAGGAGTTAAAAAAGAAGTTTGAAGGCATCAAGCTTTGTAAGGTACTATGTTGAATCCACTGTTAAAAAAGGTAACAGTGAGGTAATTTGACCAGGACAGCAAGGAAATGCAATAAGCTAGTGTTACGGGATCCATAACATCCACCCGCATCATTAACAGAGCAGAGAAATGTTACCCTGGTTTAATATCTCACACCCAAAGACCAGCATTACCCAAAATGCAGTACTCCTCATCCTCTACCTCCCAGTGTTGCACTGCAGTGTCAGTATCAGAATATTAATGTAAATGATTGATGTGGGAACAGAACCCAATGACTTTTCTTACCTGGCATCAAAGGACTACATGCAACTTGCTGAATCAAAGTAATTGAAACTGCTGTAGCAAACAATGTGCAAAAAAACTTTTCCCCATCATTTACAGATTAGCTACAAATCATTTTTGAATGTGTCCAATGTAAGATAAGATTGACTTTCAGTAATTAAAAAGTATATAGTACAAAAAAAAAAATAAAATGTATATCTATGTAAATATTCTTGGCACTGAACTAATATATGCTGCAGCTAGTTTGCACTGTGGATGAACAGGTGAACATTATATACTGTATATACAGTATATGATGAATTATTCTAAATGTGTAAAGATTTTAAAAAGGGCTATTTTGACCTTTTATTTACTATATGCTTTGAGTTTATCCTACTTAAACAATACACCACCACCACCACAAGATTTTAATTTAATTATTTATCTGAAGTCCGGCACACAGACACCTTTTTCACATTATTGTCTACTGACAGTCTTTCATACATAAGGTCATTCCTGATATGGGACCAGTACCCACAAATGTTTGGTCCTAAGGTAGGAATGCCATCAAATGTACTCTACTGTATGCTGATAACTAGACAAAGAATCTACTGCTAGCTATGCAACCTTATACCCCAGGCCAGCAGAAATAATTATTTTAGGAGTTTGCAAGTTTTTCCTGCATTTGTACAAGTTTTCACTGGAGTCTCCACATTTTACAGACATGGATAGGTAGCTTAGCATTGCTTAAGCTGCCCCTGGGAGTGAAAGTTCTGTCTGTGGAAGCATGGTTATGTCCTGGATGGACTGGCATCATCCTGTCCAGCACTGCTTGCCACTACAGTCTCTAGCTCTCATGTGAATAATTATATAATAGAAAAAAAAACATCACTGCCAGGGCAGGCTGAAACATACCTCATAACTGTGTGTATATGTATATGTGAGCAGACTTACACAATACAAAATCTCATCATCCAAAAATGCTGACAATGCAGTCAAAGGAATTTTCCAACAGTAACTGTTACTTAAAAAATATAGTGAGATACAATGTGCATGCTACAACAATGGCTGGGAATCAGAGGGGTGCATAGAGTGCCTTTGCAGTGCTAAATCTGAGGGAGCTCATCAGAAGCATATGAAAACAAATTATGAATGTAACAGACAAGGAACATGCTGGCTTGCCAAGCTAAAAGCTGCATAACAAAGCAGACAAACATGGCAACATGCATAGCAGTGCCAATATCGACATGTGGAGGAGTACTGTTACTAGATCATGCATGGGTGACGTGCACAACATCATGACAAAGACAGCCTTCTGTACCCAAAGCAGTATAAGTGGTTATGTACAATGTCATGGCACATAGCAACAGCTGGTATCAGAAAAGTGACAGAGCAGTAGAGTAAAATATAGCAGCCAAGAGGAAAAGCAGTGTGGCTGTGCATACCACAGTGGTCACCCTACTCCTCATAAAAATGTGGAGGAAAAGGGGTAGATAGGAAAATAGGAAAGGGAAGTACAGCAAGCAGAGGAAAAATGCAAAAGTAACCAATATAGAATGGATGGTGAGGAGAAGGAGATATGCATGTGTTTTTGTGTGTGTGTGTGTGTGTGTGTGTGTGTGTGCGTGTATTTATATAAATCTTTAGATATAGATCTACATTACAAGGAAATATTATACCATTGATCCTCAAAGGATCAAGCCTTAAAACATCAAAAAACAAAAAAAAAAAAAAGAAACAAAAAACATCTAATTCTAGAGGGGGGGGGGTCAAGACCTCCCACATCCCCTCTAAATATATATATATATATATATATATATATATATATATGTGTGTGTGTGTGTGTGTGTGTGTGTGTGCGTGTGTGTGTGTGCATGTGTATATATACACTTTATATATAATATGCACAGACATACATACATATACCAAGTCTGAGATCATACTACAGTGCAGAAAGGGCATATTCCCCGCACCTCCAATACCACAATCTCACACCAGAAAAGTTGGCACAATTTGATCGCCGACTTTCAATCAACTGTACCGGCTCTTCAATTAGTCGATGAAATAATATTTCACTGCAAAGTCTTATATATATATATATATATATATATATATATATATATATATATATATATATATATATATATATATATAGTGCCCTTACACACACACACACATACATATACATGTCTGTCTGTCTGCTGGGGAAAGGAGGGGTATATATATATTTTTTTTGTGGTGACAGAGCCCTTTTTCATTACTAAAAGGGAATGGTAAATGGAGAAAGTATCAAGGGGTGGTTTCAATGGGAGAGAGAAGGCAAATCCTACCAATGTGTCTATAGGTGAAGCACTAGGATAGTATTCAACATAATAGTTTGGCATAGCATATATTTATATGTGAAGTGAGGAGGATATGACTGTTGACTCCCTGCACATCTGGCACCTAAGGTCTGCTAATGCAGTGTTCTTTCCAAAGTGATACACGCTCTGACCTATTGTGCAGCATTGTTTACTATGTGACCCACTAATGATACATGTTCTGACCTATTGTACATCATTGTTTGCTGTGTGTCCCACTAATGATACATGTACTGACCTATTGTACAACATTGTTTACTGTGTCCCACTAACAATACATGTTCTGACCTATTGTACAGCATTGTTTACTATGTGTCCCACTAACGATACGTTTTGACCTATTGTACAGCATTGTTTACTGTGTGCCCCACTAAAGATACATGTGCTCATCTATTGTACAGCATGTTTACTGTGTGTCCCACTATACATGCAACAGGAAAATCCTCAAAGCATGGCTGTGGGCTTATAGTAATGTCATGTTTTTAATGCATTTACAGATTCCTGTTGTAGAGGATCCAACATAGTGGGACAACAGAAAACTGACATCAGCACAGTTACTGTGGCTGTAGGTGATGGTAGCTTACAGGCATTAAAATCTAATGAAACAGAGGCAGTGTCTGTGCCAGTCTGGGAGGAGGAAGAAACTTCCACATCCACAGGAACAGAAACCTCTGCAGAGGTAGCTACTGAGTGCATGCCCTCACCACAGCCTGATGTACTACCCATAACTGAGTGTCCCACACAGACTCCTCTTAGGTCCCTTAAAAATGCAAACTCAGTATGTGCACTGCCTCTCATTTGGGTATTCCTCCCTTAGATGAGAGATGCAGGGGAGTTTGATGCTGCCACAAAACCCATTCTGTTGCTGAAGTGCATGTGGTTCTTGGAATCACTCAGCAAATACAAGAGTGACTCAGGCACAGATGACAGCTACATGCACCACTGTGGGTCTGGGAGTGTGGACCATGATATGTATGAGGACATGTGGCAACTGCACTGTGACATTGAGTATAGACATAATGAGAAAATAGTGCTACCGAGATCACTGGTGACAAACATCAAATCCATAAGTGCATCCATTAACCCATAATGACTGCCATCCATCTTCCTTTCCTGGCCATGTGGTCTGTGGCTGTTGGAAGGTCTGGACAAGAGGTAGACATGCATATGTGTTACACATTTTAAGAGAGAAACCACTGCAGATGCACTATCAGTGAATGTTACATGCTGGCATGCAGTGTTTTGACTAAACATGTTTTTAATAATGATAGTTCTCATAAATATGTTTGTTTACATGATACAGACATTTTATAAGAATATCAGAGGTGGTAGTCATTTAAAAAAATCAACGATGTTAGAAACAAAGTAGCAAAATTACTTTGGTATCTGCAAACCTTGAGAGTTTAATGACAGGTCCTCTGTTTGCCCATTTTAACAGACAAATCAATATATTTGGTGAATTAATTACATTGTTATATATCTGATTGGTTGGACTGAAATGTTTTCTACTTATCTTTGGCTAGTTAAGTTTTTGTGTGTTACTTGGTTTATTTTACCACCTTGAAGAAGGACCTTGTATGCAATGTGCATCAGTTTTAATACAAACATTTTACCATGACGTTTTAATAAAGACATTTTCTCAGGCAAATTATATCTCACTAACTGACAGCTACTGACAGTGTCCATGCAGGCTATTACTGTGATGACCAAGCCATTGTTGGACTGCTGTTGATGTTAACAAATGTAAAGTTATTGGATCATAGGAGGTACTAAGCTAACGGCCCTAGGGCCCTTATAAGCCTAGCCAAGTTCAACCTGTGTTCCCAAGGGTGTCTGGTTCAAGCAGACACTAAAATTAGCACGTAATTGCCCCTGTCCAAGAGGGCGGAACCCCAGAGTGAATTTCTGGTTACCCATACAATCCTCCAAATTGTGCTTAAATAGGGCCAATGAGGGGTTTTGCTTAACATGAACAGGAAGCTTGTTCCAAAGGTGGTACAACCTCTGTGAGACAAGTCTGTCTCTCCAGCAAGTTCTGTTGATGTCACATACCAGATTAAGGTCTTTTGTGCGAGTGACCCGTGTGCAATTTGACTTGCGAATGTGCAGCATTTCCATTAAAGCTGGGTCAGAGAATGCGCTATATGCAAGGCACAGGTCATCTCTAAGCAGTCTGTATGGCACAGAGTAAAGTGACAAGGACCTCAGTCTGTCTACATAAGACAGATCTTGAAGAACTTGAATTATCTTTGTAAGGAATCTTTGTGGTCTCTCCAACTGCTGCAGGTATTTGGAAAGGAACATACCAAGGGGAGAACTGCACTCTATTATTGGCCTGATGAGGGAAGAGTACAGGGGGGTTATAACCTCTTTTTGTCTGGAGGCAATGCCCTTACATACAAGATGAGCAATATAAAATGCCCTTCTTACTACTGTAGAGACATGTTGATTGAAGTTAAGGCTGCTGTCAACATGTGTGCCCAGATCTCTCACCAATGACTGTGTGCTTAGGGTATTGCTATTGATGTGGTAGCTTGCAGGAACATCACCCTTGCCGAAAGGGATGATAATGCATTTTTGCATTAAGTTTAAGACCATAACTTTGGCACCAGTCATTAGTCTGCATAAGACGTACAACTCTCTTTTGGGCCATCCTGGACCCTGACTGTGGTCCTTGTTTTTTGAAAAGACCATGGCTCGCAAGGGCAGTTAGCCTGTTACTAACCTATGAACCTATGACAACAGCCCTTCCATTACTTGTTCATCCATCATATGTTTTCCGATTTTGGGAATCCTTATGGCTTATGTAACGTTGCATGATATTGCCTCCACCTCTCCCCTTTTCTGAATTTCTCCTTGTGTAAGGGCAGCCTGGTCATTATCCTTGGTACTAGCCTTTATTGAGGTTATCCTGAAAGCCTGGAGGCACCCTCATTCTGCTACTGTTGCCCCCAAGAAGGGTGATGCCCACTACACACACTCGTAGCTGATCAGTATTTTTTATTATCCAAGCATCATAAAACTGAGATATGTGTGGTCTCTGCTGTTTCACAGAACCATAACTTGTCTGTCCTCTTCTCTGCTGGAGTCTGACAGGAAATCTAGTGCTTTGGGCAGGTGTTGCAAGAGGATGCTGGTCTCTGCCATGCTGGGCTTAGAATTCACAACTATGTATCCCATCTAGCCTAAATCTAGTGTTTCTTGCTGAAAGCAACACTGAGGAAGCTTGCAGAACTTGTACTCCTGGTTCTTCTAGTGAACTCCTGTGCTTTTTTCCTGTCTCTCAAGCATTTTCCTTTGGAACACTGGAAAATGTTTCACTGGCATAGTCTCTCTTTATACTTTATTATCAGAAGAATAATCAGCAGAACCCCTTCTGTTTGAGAACTCACTTTTTGTTGGACAAACTTTTGTATTTCCTCCTCAGCATGTTCTGCATCCAAAAAATGACTGACACTCCAAGAAAAAACATTCTGAAGATAGGTGGATACAACAGCCTGAATCTCAAAACTGCTTCTCAACATTCCCTGGAGCATACACACAATGTGCCCTTTCAATTAACAACTCCTGCTGTGGAATACCAGTCCAGTTGCTTATCTGCATTTTCATAAAATTAATACAGTCTGTTCCTTCCAGTTTCCCTGGTACAGTAGAAAATCTAAGGTTTTCTCTACATGCTCTATCTTCTAATTTGACCATTTTTGAAACATCTTTTCATGAGCTGTCTCATACTCATCCAACCTTTTCTTCATTTCAACCTCTATTTTTTGCAATTTTATCAGCTCATCTGAATATCTGCTTAGAGCTTCTTCCATTTCTCCAGCCTTTTGTTATTTGACTTGATGTACTCCTTTAGTGTTTAATTTATTTTAATCAGCCCTGAGCACATTTGACTTGTTTTCTCCTCTGGATTACTGGAAATCATGTCTTGCACCAAAGCTGGAACTTGAAATGCTTTTTTGCTGAACAGCTGCAGATTCTTCCCAGCCAGTGTTTTCTCCTCACCTTTTGTGGTCAATTTTCCTTCAGGTTCTCATTTCTTCTTTGCTGGCATCCAGGCAGTGCCCTTATTAGCCAACAACTGAAATTTACCAAAAAGACAAATTCATTGGCTCTCTTTTCTGAGTTTCTGTTTCCACACTGGGAAAGCTGAAATTAAGTTATTTCTCAGTGTGCACCCATCTTGGAATCTCTGTGAAGCTTGCAAACCTCCAAGAGTTTGTTCACAAGGGGGATCTTTTCATGGCCCTTTCTATGGCTCTTCAGTTGGGCTCCCAGATAGCCCACTGTAATTTTGATTGAATGGACACTGTGCCCAGGTCTGCACCTCTGCAAGATGGTATGGTTGACACTGGCCACCTTTAAAAACTGGTCCGTTCTGTTGCATTTTAATCTCTCAGATTAAAGAGGAAGTACTTTTTGGACATGTAAATAAAATCCTTAGGGAAAAAAACAGGTCTTCTCCTCAGTGAAAGTGTCATCTACCCTCTTTCTGGTCCCCTGTTGTTCTTGTAGAACAGACCTTTTAACACCCTAACAACAATGCCGCGCAGTCCCTGCTATCACCATCCTTTGTGGTTGATGGGAACCCCTCAGGTTCTCTACTGCCTTTTTTGCTGCAGTCAATACTACAGTCTGGTCTTGCCCAAGGTGACAGTTTAGCTGGTTCATCTGCTAGGACAGTCATCTCCTCGGCTCAGTGAGCTGTAACCAGACCACTCCTGGTCTGTACCATCACCACTGTTCTCTGCATCTATGCATGTCATATAATCTACAGGTGATTTAGGCTCAAAGCAGCACTTTGGACAGGACCAGCCTCTAATGTACTGGGCTTGTGAAGGATGTGCTGTTTTCAAGAGGAGGTCAAGGTTTAGCCTTCCACCCTCCACTCAAGAACAGGACTGAAGTTTTCTTCTGCTTCTTGGCCTTAGTGTCCATCTGAGGGACCCATTCCTACCTGCTCTTGCAGGGAATCTGGATACTGGGTAATCCTGGCATATTTGTGCAGCTTAGCATAGTTTTCACAAAACTCCTTCCCCCATGTTTGCTATGGCTGTGAATCACTCCCAACAGGTTTTGCCCTCTGTGGTTCACTTAAGAGTCCGCAAACTGCCAAAGTAGTCCAACCTTGTAATTCTTGGAAGGCTTCTCATTGGATACACCCACTTGATCATAGTCTCATAGAACCACCAAATTTTTATGGATGTTCTTTTGGACTTCTGCTCTAGTTGGTGTCTTTCTAGAAACATAGATATTTATTGCCTTATCCGGATGCTCCTGCACTCTGTAAGGAATGAGGAGGATTTATATTGGCAAACTTGGTGTGGATGGAGTTTGGAGCCAAACAGTGGACCTGACTGCATCCCCTTAATATGGTTCCTTATCATCCAGGGGGACATGAGGTTATACTCCATTACTCCCATGTATGGAGTGGTTACTTGTTTGGTTTCTGGCTTGGTTTCAGGCTTCAGTGTCTCAACAGTTCACATTCCTATGGAAGAGGACATCATGGTGGTAACTATCAACCTCTCTTCCAGTCAAACTTCTCTGAAAGTGTGGTTTCACAGGCTACATCTCTGTGCAGAATTTTCTCTCCTCTATTTTCTTTTTAGGACAGAAAACAAGCAGCTAAATTGATTAATTTAAAGAGATCACATAACACATTTTTTCTATAAAAGACTGATTTGTTCCCACTGGCAATTTGGACTTACGGAATATGAATATAAGCATTTACACATTTATTTTATTCATTAATGCATTCATTCATTATTTACTTATTTTTTACTTGTACACCCAGGATGGCCCCAACTGAGCAAAAGCCTATCAACATTAAAGTTCTGAGAGAAAAAATGTTCAATGGAAATAACACAGCAATGGATAATGTAATTAAGTACAGATGAGAAACATTACAAATAAAGTAAAAACACATGGGCAGTGATTCAGAAAACTCTCCAACATTGTGTATGAAAATTTGCATGACAAGTGACCACACACAGGTTGTGTGCAATTCGGAAACACAAACTCCACGAGCCAGCATACTTATCAACTGTCCAAACTTTCTCAGAATGTCCAGATTTGTGGCTCCTACTTTTGGCATGTTCCTCATAAAATTTGTGATTTTCTGACAAATCACTGAGGAAAGAAGTCACTAAATAATGACAGCCATTTGAGTTTCAGACTTCATATCCTTCAGAAAATGCATGCTAACACAAAACCTTTTATTGCAGCAACTTTCTAAGTTTTTAAAAGCAACAGTTAAAATGTGCCCCTACTTTGGTCCTTTGTTCCCCATTATTTTTGGCTTTATCCAGATTTCTTGCGCTAAGAGGTTGAGAGCCATGCCATGAAGCATGCAAGCCAAAGTATTTTTGTTGGGTGTGTATATGCTAATGGCCATATAATCACATGGTAATAAGCAACATTATTAAAATGAGCCTATCTGGGTATGCTAATGAGGCAAAACAAGATGGCAGAGTGATTTATAAATGTATAAATGCTGTGCAACACGGCTGTGCCCACAGCAGGCTTGAATTTGGATGAATGTTCATGTACAGATTAAGCTAATCACTAAAGAATGTTAGGAGATGCTCCTGTGATGACCCACCACTGGACCAGTAATCAAGGAGCCACAATCCTCACCTCTGGCACCTGTGGGGGAAGTTCACTCAGAGGATAACAGGTACACACACAGTATTTCCAGGGGCAGTTCTCTTCATCAAGTGCAATTTCCCTTAAGAGTACACAGAGACTACAGTCAGTCCAGTGTTGGTTCCTGTCTCTCTCTCTCTCTCCAGATCCCTAATAAGACTCCCGACTGGCATAGCTATAGAGCTGAGTCCTTGACCAGGGTTCCAAGCCAAGTCCTCCAACACTCTCTCTGTCCAACCAGTGCTTCATGTCCCTGCCCAGGTAGCTGACACACACACAAACACACACACACACACACACACACACACACACACACACACACACACACACACACACACACACGAAAGGCTGGCACAGGTTTACTAGCTATGCCCTATTCTGCCCAGACTATAAGGTAGTT
The DNA here is from genome assembly GCF_019279795.1 of Protopterus annectens. Lineage (NCBI taxonomy): Eukaryota > Metazoa > Chordata > Ceratodontiformes > Protopteridae > Protopterus > Protopterus annectens. Next base: position 1,223,968,343 of record NC_056726.1, on the reverse strand, counting down.
ATGACTGCCACCAGAACCCCTCACCAGCTACTTTAAGCCCCTTAACAAAGGGCGTACAAGTTTACTGTGTAATATTAATACTAATACAATTGGCAGTTTGACCAAGAGTAAGGGTATTAGGAGTGGCTCACACAGTGTCACCAAACAAATATGCAAGTACTCTTAAAACTTAAATATCTCTACAAAGATCAGCCACAATGAAAGGTTTAAATGTATTTAATAATAAATAGTAAAAGAACAAGACAATACTAAATATATATTCAAAGTGACATCAGAGTTCAAAACCACAGGAAATATTTAATATAACACTGCAGGACAGGCTTAGAAAATTAAGAAAAACAATATCTAAACTAAGCTTCACTATTTTCCTGACTGTATCTAAGAGAGTTACTTGATAACTCACTTAATAGAGCAAGGCAGATGATGTGGTGAATGGTCCTTCTAGTCATCACGCCCAAGACAAAATTCAGAAAGCTCTGTCTCACTAAGAGACTTCTCAAAATAATATCTAAAATATTACTTCTGAGATAGCTTGCAGAATGACATAATTTCCGGTTATTTGACTTCTAGTTCCCATGCAAACCCCCCACTGCTGGAAGCTGGCAGTACTTAGCACCAACCTGTAAAAATACACACACAAGGGCTTTTGCTCAGATCTTTGGCAGGTGCTGGAAGTTATAAAACAACTGCATTCCTCCACATTTCAAGACTAGTAATTAGTTCATCCCAAAGACAATACAGAAAGCGTCCTAGTACAGACTTTGTGTCTCTGGCTGCACTGAAACCTGTGAGATAGCATGTTTATGGCCTAGCCTATTTTGGATATTTTTTCTAAAGTTTGCTGGACTGAGGTTAACCCTCCAGTTCCTCTGTTAAAACATATGCATTCAAACAGTCACAATACTGCATGTATACTTTTTTTCTGTCCAGTAAGGCCCACTGTGCATACATTTCAAACAGAAGCACTTTACAAATATCCTTTCAACATAAAATCTGTACAAATCAGTTTAATATACATGACATACAGTGCTAATACATTTGTGTAACACCAGCATCTTGTATGACATATAATTCTAATACATTTGGAACACAAGCATCTTGTATAAATCGGTTTTGATATTCACAAAGGAAATATAATTATTTACAAAATTCCAGCTAGCTGTGCTGGCAGTACCTCCTTTCATCACAGCTCCAATAATAAATGTGTACATGCAAGAAACTCTTATTGCCACTATTGTGCCCAACAGTGTGTGACATCACTCCTGCGGTACTGGGTCATCTGATCATGCTTAACATTTCATGCACTTCACAACACTGGCATTAAGAACCAGTACTGCATAGATAGGGACAAAATCCACAAAAATATGAATATGAGTCAGCCTTGTCTGCAGCCCCATGGGAGTTGATGACTACCTATCTCACTGGATATTATGGTATGTGTGGCTTTACATATATTAGCAACAAGGACCTTTCAGCTACCTATTAAGGACACAGTGGTCGTGGTGGGGTATTTCAGTCATCTGCTTTGAGAATACTCCCATCAGTTTTTCCATGCTTAGAGGAAAGAGCTAACACCATGCTTGAGTTTTATGCTACAGCCCATTTCTCAGAGTTGCTATGGGCAAAAGACTGTACCTACGTGGAAACAAAGGCCCTTCCTAGTGAACTGGGAAGGAAGTGCATGAATTGCAAATGGTATTACTCCATCTGTAATGCACAGGGCATTATCTACATTGTGTGTGCAGGCCACCCATGCAGTTATCACAACTCCTTCATATGGCACACCTGTGACTTGTACCAATGTTTTGCAAGGGATGAATTCCACCAAGGCCATCTTGTTGATGATGCTGGATAAACCCTTGAACAATAACTTAAGACACCCATAAGAAATCCACAAAATCAAACAGACCAGGGGTACAACCTTGCAGATTCAACAATAAGGAACATTACTAAATGAGTGTTTGGGCTGGGCTACTGAAGATAGGCTTTTGTCTTCTGGATTCATCTAGTGGTGCCTTGCAGCATGACCCTGGCACATGTGCAAAAATAGTGTCAGTGTGTATAGTGTTACATAATATCATACTAAGGAAGCTGTTACAGCAGGGTGGGCACTTGCAGAAACAATAGTCCCCAGCTCAACAGGCAGTGGAGGCTGAGTCAAATGAGAAGTCAGTGGATGAGCCAGCAGCAGGGATGACTCTGTCATATGAAGGCTGCTACAGTAGGCTGTGGCTGTAGCAAAGAGGCAGCAGTTTGAACATAGTTTCAGAACATAGCAGATCAAAGAAAAGCAGATATAGTACTGTGAAAGTGATACATGCAAAACCAACACCAGGCTGTGTTTACCTACACACAGGCAGGCCACACTGCATCAGACACAGGCAACCCCATTAACAATGTATAAAGGGCAGGGCACAGCTACAGTTATTTGCACAGGTGGGGAAGGGATCACAGGGGTGGTTATCTTTTACAGTAAAATGTAAGTGCTGTAGATTATGAAAGTAAAATGTGCTGTTGCGTGTCCTGTCACTGTTGAAGGGGTACTTTAATATAAAGCTCTTCATGAAGCGCTAGTATCAGTGGAAGTGTGTGTGTGTGTGTGTGTGTGTGTGTGTGTGTGTGTGTGTGTGTGTGTGTGTGATGTACTGGGACTGTGGTGGAATGAAAGTGGGTCTGCTGTTACACAACCTCAGCAGCAGTTGCAACTCTGAAGTTCAATGCACTGAACAGGTCCAAGGCATTCATGGCAGAGGTTACATTATCCCAGGCATGTCCTACGCCCATGAGAACTGGCTCTAGCAGGAGATGCAATTGATGTAGCACATTCCTGGCTAGATGCTGGTGTGATGCATGACTGAGTGACATCTTCTATGAGACATGCCACTGATGCCGCTGCCATGATGACAGAAATGTCTTCTCCTGGGTGTAGATACCTTCACAACAGATATAGCAGTGGAAGTACTAGCGCTGTGGAAGGGGGATCTTTTTTTTTTTTTTTTTTTTTTTAAACATGTTTACTAAATTATCACTTATGACATAGACAAATTTACATTTATACAAAAGTAATCAAACCGTATTAATAAATTAACTTTTACAAACACTATACTTTTACAAACATTATACTTCACATCAAAATGCACTCACTAGAGACACTCCTTAAAATGGAGAACATCGATATCTGTGCAGTGACTGAAACCTGGTTCAAGGCTCCAGACAGCACCCCTGCACTACCAGGCTATAACTCATACCACACTTTTCGGCCATGTAACCTGGACTGAAACACCAAAGGCGGAAGTGTGTCCATATTCATTAAGGATATCCACACCTCCAGGCTAGTTTCTCAGCATAATGCATCCGAGGTTATCCAAGTGCAACTAACTCTGGGCAAAACTGCAATCCAAATTGTAGCTTGCTACAGATCCCCCACCATGCCCCAGGATTCCCACTCCTCTTTTCTTGATGTACTGGAAAATATTAGGGTGCAACCAAACACCCTAATAATGGGCAACTTACTACCCCACCATTAACTGGGAAAACTACTCGTGTACCAACTCCTTAGCTCAACGTTTTCTGGAATTCATAAACTCCAATGCCCTGGATTAACTTATCCAGACCCCCACCAGGGGCAACAATATCCTAGACCTAGTCATTACCAACATGAGTGACTGGTGTTCCACACCTGAAGTCAACTCCTCGTTGGTCTGATCTGACCATAAGCTAATCACCCTTGATATCCACATCCCACCCCCACCCGCCATTAAGGAAACCACAGTAAAAAATGTTGCCCTGTTCTACTGGAAGAATCAGCTTATCCCATTTGACTCTTGCCGTCTTCCCCTCCCAGATAAAGTCTTTCAGCTCTTTAGTAACTGCTATCCACAACTTTTCCTCTGGTTGATAAAATATGCCTGACCTGTGTATAAGACTAAAGGGACTAAACACATTTTGACTGGTTGCATCTTACTATCCATATCAGTATAACAAAACTTCCATTTTCTCAGTTTTTGCATTATCTTTTGTTTAGTCTCTTCTCACATATCCTTAGCTGCCACACCAGAATAATTTTTAATCCAGACTCCTAAATACGTTATTTTATCATGTCTCCATAAATACGGACATTGCTGAACCAATTTGTGTATGGGTATATAATTTATCGCTATTGCCTTTGTTTTAGCCTCATTAATTTTGTATCCTGAAAAGATTTGAAACTGTCTCAAAATGTTGGATAACACTGTAATTTCTCTTTCTGGTTTTGTCAGGTATAAAATAATGTCATCTGCAAATACAGCCGGATTTTCTTAACTACCATGCCAGTTATATCCTTCAGTTTCTGAGTGCCTTGTTTTCTTTGCCAGTGGTTCTAACTACAATGCAAATAACAAAGGGGAAAGAGGATACCCCTGCCTTGTTTCTCTGCTCAAGCATAATGTCAAAGGAAAAAACTTCAAAGACCAATACACGTAAGGTTCAGTCAAGGCACTTTAATTTTCTTGCAGCAAGGAGACAAAAACATGCAAATACAAGGATTTGTCTAACTACTAACAGGAAGTAAGTTCATTCTTATACTGCTTTACAAGACATGGCCTTCTAAGCTGACGTAATCAAACACAACTTTAAGCATTGTACTACAGCAGGTGTTACTTCAGATTTTCTGCTGACATGATTAGATTTGTGAGAAACTTTTTAGAAAAACAACCTGGCCTTGGTGACTATTAATCCGTTTACAAGCGTCTATTGTACACTGTTACTTTTCAAGGTACTTTTCTAATACAGATACAAGCAAATGCTGATTGCAGTTCATATTTTCAAGCAGGCTTTGTCCTAATTATCTATTACTTCTACAGCTGTGTATGTTCTCATGGCACAGCGGAACTTCTTGTCTGAGTTTCATATAAGCAGTATTGTTCTATTCATTATTTTCCTAACGCAAGCAGAAATCATCTGCTTCTCAGTAAATTTCCAAGGCACAAGCAAGATTTAGCTGACAATACAAGGTCAGAAAGCAAGTGTAGTTTGTACAGATTTATGCAGTATGAAATAGAATAAATCTGTTAACTCTTTTAGGCTCTGAATGCACTAAGCATATTACTAATACACACATTAATACATATTTTTCTAACATTTCCCCCCTATTAATACTTTTATTCTACTTTCAAAATAAGCATAAACAGTGTGTTTTCTTCTCCTAACCTCTTCCACTCAGGATTTGCAGTTAAGAGAGTCATTCAGTTTAAACTTATGAAAGCATTTTCAGTTTTTTAACAGTTCTTCAAACTCAGTACTTTGATATAAGGTTTCAGAAACCAACATGTCTATAAGGTCTTTAATCAGTCTTTTCATGCAGAGGATACCACAACAAACACATACTCCCAGTAGGAGCATACCTACACAAATGGCAATCAGGATATTCATTAGGATGGTACCCGACCCCTCAAACCATTTCTGGAAAAAGTCCATCAGTGGGTTTGGGCCTGGTTTGGTCATGGCCGACACTTGCTGAATTACTTCAAGATGATTGTCTATCTCGTGTTTATGGTCAGGAAAATACGAACAGCATTCTTCTTGGATTAAAGCGCACGTACCACCTCTCGCCGCTAGGGTGAAGTCAAGAGCCATGCGGTTTTGGTGCACTACAGTTCTCATAGCATTCAGTTCATCAGTCACCAATTCAAGAGCAGAAAAAGTTGCGTTGCTCATTACTTCGAGAAGTTTTGACAGTTTTCTCAGCTCCCAGATCGATTTCACTGCTCCATATGCTGGTAATATGCCTGCCCACAATATAATGCTATCACTCAAGTCCATATGTGTCAGCCCTTTGCTAGGGAATGATGGTCTTTCCAACATGCATCGATTTGTCCCACTGGATTTACAGGTTTCTTGACGACTTCTCGGACATTTCAAATTTTTCCATGAGGCAAGACTACAGTGTGTCGTATGGCCGGAACCAGGTAACCCAAAAAACAACTGCCAGACCAATTCTCAGGTAACCATTTGTATGCCTTTCTGCCACACACAAAATAACAGTCCTCTACTTTAGTAGTAACCTTGCTATGAATATACACTCGCCCTGCATGAAACATTTTTCTATCAATTATAGGCAGCTGTTTATAAAGAACAGAATTATGTTTTACTTCATCACGTGTTTTATGCATCAATCCAAGAAATGAATCATAGTTTGTACTACAATAAAGATCTACTTTGTTTCCTTTAGTATAACATCTATAAGGAACAGTCACATTGCAATTGCTCCAACCCACCTGAACAGTATCATTTTTGTAAAAACACACAGTTCCCTTTTGTGGAACAGACAAGTGCAATGCTATTTTATCTTCTGCTGTAATGGTTGAGGTATCATAAATCAAGTTCTCCCAGGTCTCATTGACCCCTGGGGGGGGGCTGTAGTCATTAATAACCCCCCGTATGCTGTCAGCAAAGCTGTGCAAATCCAGTAATTCGAAACACTGAAAGTCTCAGCATACACATATTTAATTGCCTGGTAAGTGTTAAAGTTTGGATGCCAGTTTATGAGTAACGCTTTGCATTTATTCAGTTCAGTCTGTGTGGCTGGGAAAAGGAAAGGCCACAGCAAAAAGATTATTGTCACAAATACAGTTAACAGGATAATTATGCAATACTTCTGAGGAAAGGGTTGTTCTCCATTCCTGTTTCTTCTGGACTCTATCATTTTACTCTTGGCATGTAACAAGATTTTTGTTCAGTTCAAAGTTTTTAACTAATTTACAGTGCGTCAGGTGGATCCAAGAGGCACGTTCCACTATCTTGACTGCAGTGGGTGTTGACAAAAGCACTTGATATGGACCTTCCCACTTTGGAGATGTCCAGTTCTTTCTCTTGACTACCTTCAGCCAGATCCATGCTCCAGGGGGCACTGCTCCAGGGGGCACTGCCACTTCTGACGGTCTGGTTCGTCCTTTATCTGAAACAGAATTTAACTGCAGCAAATGTTTAGAATTTAATAACTTACACATATACTCTGCTAATGTACTATCAGCGTCCTGGTCTGCGGGCATGAGAGATTTCCACTGAGGTATATAGTAAGCCCTTCCAAAGAGCTTTTCAAATGGGGTCAATCCTTTTGCATTTGGAACAGTTCTCATGCTCAGCAGTGCCAGGGGCAGACAGTACAGCCAGTTTCTCTGTGTTTCTGATATTAACTTTCTTAGCTTACTCTTTAAAATCCCATTATGCCTCTCTACTAGCCCTGCTGATTGCGGGTGATATGCACAATGATTCTTTAAAGAAATTCCAAAAAATGTACTTAGCTGTTGTATGGTCTGATTCACGAAGTGCGTGCCATTGGCACTGTAGATCCTTTCCAGAATGCCGAATCTAGGGATGATTTCTTTTACAAGAACTTTGGCCACTGTTGTAGCATCTGGATTTTTAGTCGGAAAGGCTTCCACCCATCTGGAAAACATATCTACAATGACAAGACAATACTTCTTATTTTCACATTTATTCAACTCTATGAAATCCATACAAATAGTATGAAACTGATACGGTGGTGTAGGGAAACTCCCTTGCTTGGGCTTTAACGCCCCTTGTGCATGATGTTTATTACAAACGTGGCATACCGCGCAGAATTTTTTGAGAGTAAATTGAGAAGCCATATGTCGTGAACACTCAGTTCACCAGCTGTACCATCCCCCCTGTTGAGACATGGCTCTGCCCATGGCTCAACAAAGCTGCATATCTAAACAAATTAGATGGCAATATCGGTTTCCTTTCTTTAGAGATGTACAGCCTCTTTTCAAGAATTGCTCCTCGTTTTACCCATCTTTGTTTTTCAACTTTCATTGTAAGTGTCTGCATTGTTTTTATCATTTCTAAGTCTAAAATCTCAGAGGGTTGTAATTCCTCATTCAAAAGAAATGCTTCTGAAGCTGCCTGCTTTGCAGCTGTATCAGCTCTCGCATTACCTTTTGAAATCCTGTCCTGTTGCTTGGTATGAGCTGTGCATTTACAAATAGCTACTTTCTGAGGTAACTGAATAGATTCTAAAAGATCTAAAATAAACTGTGCATGATTAATCGGTTTGCCAGTAGATGTTATCATTCCTCGATCTTTCCACTGTTGCGCAAAAACATGTACAGCAGAAAAAGCGTACTGGCTGTCAGTAAAAATGTTTACACATTTACCCTTTGCTAAGGTACATACCCGTGTCAAGGCAATCAATTCTGCTGCCTGTGCCGATAAACTGTGTGGTAAAGATTTCGCTTCTATAATGTCTGTGTCAGAAACTACTGCATATCCTACTAGGTTCTGTCCTGCAGGACCCCTTTTGCATGAGCCATCCACGTAATATGTCACCTCAGCATCATCCAAGGGAACATCCATAAGATCTTTTCTAGGTAGTATCTTTTGCTCAATCACTTGCAGGCAGCTGTGTGGTGTGCCATCTGCAGGGGTTGGGAGCAAGGTAGAAGGGTTCAGAGTCGTACAATGTTCAATTATCATGTGAGGTTAGCTCAACAATATAGTCATACAGGAAAGATGCCTAGCAGGAGAAAGATATGCTACCTTCTCTTGCAGTAAAACAATCGCGACTGCATGAGGCACTCTCAATGTGAGAGGGTGGAACAACACTACTGAGGCCGAAGCCTGTACTGCCATTGCAGCTGCAACTACTGCTTGTACACAGTGAGGTAGAGACCGTACCACTGGGTCCAGTTGTGAAGAATAATAAGCAATAGGGTGTTGCTTGTCCCCATACTGCTGTGTTAACACTGATGTAAGATAACCTTGCTTACAATCTACAGTTTGGAAAAAACGTTTATGATAGTTTGGTAAACCCAAAACTAATGAGGGCGCTATTAACTGTTTCAGTTTGCAGAAAGCAGATTCTGCTTCTGGTGTCCATTGTAACAAATCCTGTGCTGCCATAGGCTTTTTATAAATCAGGTTAGTCAACGGTGCAGATTCCAAGGCATAGTTTGGAATCCAGCTCCGACAAAAAATAGTCGTACCCAGGAAAGACATCATTTCCTTCTTGGTAGTGGGTTTTGGTGCTTGCAAAATCGCTATTTTTCTGTCCTCATCTAATGTCCTACCTTCCTTGGATATTACATATCCTAGGTATTTGACTTGTTTTTTCCAAAGCTGCAGTTTATTTTTGTTTACTTTATGTCCTTCAGTGGCTAAAAATTGTAATAGCGCTATAGTGTCTTCTTTACAATCTTGCTGGGTGGGGGCTGCCAGCAGAATATCATCAACATAAAGCAAAATCTGACTACCTCTTGGTGGGGTAAATCCCGCCAAGTTGCTTGCCATTTCTTGTGAGAATATTGTTGGACTTTCACAATACCCCTGTGGTAGTCGTGTATATGTGTACCTTTTCCCCTGAAATGTAAATGCAAACCAATACTGGCTGTCAGGGTGTATCGGTATCGAGAAGAACGCATTGCTAATATCTACCACAGAAAAATATTTCTGTTGAGGTTTTAAATCATTCAACAGGGTGTGTGGATCTGGCACCGTAGGTGCCCTTGGTATTACTGCATCATTTACAGCTTGTAAATCTTGGACCATACGCCACTCCCCATTCACTTTCTTAACAGGAAATAAGGGTGTGTTACATGGTGAATCAAGAGATTCCACCAGCACCCCTTCCTTAAGCAAAGCTGCTATAATAGGTTTGAGTCCTACCTCTGCATCTTTTCTTAAGGGATACTGTCTTTTTTGTTGTCTAAATGCTGACTTTGGCGTAATAGTAACTGGTCCCGCTGTACGAATAAGTCCTACATCTGATTTTCCTGTTGACCAGAGAGTTTCTGGTATATTCTGTAAGGCATTCTCTTCCTACTTCAATAGGAGTGCTAATCAGCTGTCCTTGCTAGACTGCAAGTGTACCGCTGGGCGGGTCTGAGTTATCCAATTCAACTTCTGCATTTGTATTCCCCTTTTCTGATAGTTCTAACTCTGTCTGTTTTTCCCATCTTGTGACTTTTTCTCCTAAGTCTACCCATTTCACATTTTTGTCCTTAGTTAAGCTAACATGTGGTAATCGATTAGATTTGTAAAGTGCAAACAACTCCTGGGGCAATGAACAGCTGGCTACACTGTTCCCTTCTGTGTCCCAGTACAGATTACGTAATATCAATCTGTTTGCACGGTTTCTAAACAATTCTTGCTCATATTCCTTATAAGGGCGGTGCAGTGGTGCAGCGGTTAATGCTGTCGCCTCACAGCAAGAGGTTCTCCGGTTCGATTCTCGGCTGGGGTGCCTTCTGTGTGGAGTTTGCATGTTCTCCCTGTGTTCGCATGGGTTTCCTCCCACATTTTAAAGACATGCTTCTGGAGCATTTCTCCCCGGGCCTCTGCTGAAAACAGGATCTGTGGAACCTAGTCGGACTTTCCTGGTCAACAAGTGTTAAATAAATAAAATAAAATAAAATAAAGGTCCTGGTGTGTTACAATAATACAGAGTACAGTGCAACAACTGCTGTCTATCAATGTCAAGGGAGGGGAACTTGCTGACGGCTACGTTCATCAACTCTTCGGTCACCACCCCTGGTCCGGTCATAACCAAGTCCTGGCTGTACCAATAATATGTTTTACCCTCCGATTGCACTACAAAGGTATCAATTTGCCGCTGTGCTTCCATACCCTGCATGGTTGGAACTACTGCTATACCAAATAGCTGCATAAGGTCTCTGCCCAATAGGTTTACTGAGCATTTTGCAGAAACAACAATTTTGCTTTTCTGGGTCAATCCTGAAACAGGATCATTTATCACAATATTATGGGAGAGTGGCTCCCGATACAGCTGTTCATTAGCTGCTTTCACTAATATGTAATCAGGTGACTCTGAGCTCTCTGGTAGTTTGGAGGGATGTATCAGGGTCCGTGAGGCCCCTGAGTCACACAAAAATATGACTTCCCTCCCTTCTACCAGGAGTGTGACTTCTGGTTTTGTGTCTGCTAAATAGAGCTCTAAGCTCAATAAAGCCAAATCCAATATTTCATTTTCTTCACTATCTGAGGAGGGTGGCTCAATGGCTAAGGTGTTTGCCTTACAAACACAAGGCGTAGGGTTTGAGTCTCACAGGGGATAATTGGCTAGGCTTAAAATGGCTCGCAAGGGCAGTTAGCTTAGTACTAAACTATGAACTATGAACCTATGAACTTCTTGCACTTCCTCTATGTCTTCTGTCACATTCTCTACTCCCTCTATCACATACTCATTTGTCCTTTCTCTGCTATCCCCTTCTAGTGATTCCTAACTACCATATAGTCAGTCCTCACCCTCCTTATCTTCCGTGGTTGTCTTCTTGTTTTTCTTGCAATCCCTTGCCAAGTGTCCTTTCTTACCGCATTTAAAACATTCACCCCTTTTCTTTCGCCCTTCAAAGTCCTCTGATCGTTGATCAGATTGTTTGTTTCCCTGGACGTTTCTCTTGCCCTTCCTCCCGGACTGTACTACATAGACTTCTGCTCCGTCTTCTACAGAAAATACTTGGGCTTTTTTCTTCTTTTTGCTATTAAAATGCCTTTCGGCATGCCTAGCATATTCAAGCAATGACTGTAATCTGCTTGTATGATGATCTACCATGTGTTTTGTAATAAAACTGCTTATGGGTGCAATACTGCCTTTCAAAAATGCATTCTTTAACTGCTGCTCATATGGGGAATCATGTGTCTGGTCTTCAGGAACCTGCATTCCACAATGGTTATTAAAACATTCTAACAATCTGGCATAATATCTGTCAACAGTCTCACCTTCTTGTTGGATGCATTGATTAATGCAAGTCCAGTCTGCCCTAGGCTTCCATTTTTCAGAGATTCAGTCTGTAAGACCTTTCACTCTGTTGTCTAACTCTGCGCTACTATGTGGGAGGTGCCTGAGCGCAATATCATGGGGATTCCAGTCGCCACTAATCATGTGCCAATCTGGTCCCACAATTTGTCTGACTACTTTTTCTACCTCTTCTCTGTTTAAATTATAACTCAGCCTCATTCCTTGCAAATCTTCTAAGAACTTTCTAAAATTAACTTTTGGATGGGGAATTCTCTCAGTAGCTTTCCGGATGTCTTCCGGAGTCCAGGGTCTATACACTAGAATAGTTGGGTCCTGACCTTCTAGCCCTGCCTGAGGATTAGGCACTTCTATAAGTTGGCATATTTCTTCTTCACTCATATATCGTGAATTTATACCCATTTGATATAACTCAATGTCCCCTTTTGAGTTTCCTGCCCATGTTCGAGACATGGTCTCGACGGGATCTCTAACAAAAGGTGTTGCTTTTGTAGTGTCTCTACTTGCAGTGATAGCAGGATATCGCAGGGGTGGACTAACTTGTTCACTTGCCTCATATTCCGGTAAGGGAGGCAGAGGGGCTGATGTTATTACTAAGTTATTATCCTCTTTATCTAAAAACATTGCTTTTGAATTATTACTCTTTTTTCCCTTCGGTTTACTTCCTCAATCCACCTGTGTGCCTGAGGAATTCCTAATTGACGTTGCTTCTTTACCCAACCTTTAGAATCGGTTTTAAGCTGTTTGACAAGTTTAACAAGCGAGGATTTCTCTAGTTTACCATCAAATTCATATTTATTAACCCATTTTGAGTAGTATTTAATATTATCAGCACGCTGTGACTGCATGTATTTCACGTCTTCGGTTAACGGCTGATTTTGGGACCTTTTTGTATAATTACCCATTCTATTCTACCCTTTTAATTGTTATGTAACACCTTATTTTTACGTGGTACCACGGATATTTATATAGTCTCTTCAGAATGACTGCCTACCTGCTCTGTTTCCCTGATCTATGATAAGACAGTAATCTTTCTGTCCCTGACTTATAAACAAAGTCTCTAACAGAATAAATACAAATATAGTCCCTGATCTAAAACAGAAAAAGAAGGTAGATTCACCTTACCTGAGCCATCATGATTGATCACCTGGTTCGAGTAAACCCGTTCTTCAGTCGCAGATCAGAAAGTGTCTGACCTCTTTTGTACGACAATTCAGTCGGAGGACTTTTCAAATAAGAAGAACCGATGTGGTTTCTTCCCCGTACAGTTTCAAGCCACCTGGCCTGTCTGATCTGAGGCGAAGTGAAGGTTTCCGGTCCGAAGGACCAATCTGTCAAAGGAAAAAACTTCAAAGACCAATACACGTAAGGTTCAGTCAAGGCACTTTAATTTACTTGCAGCAAGGAGACAAAAACATGCAAATACAAGGATTTGTCTAACTACTAACAGGAAGTAAGTTCATTCTTATACTGTTTTACAAGACATGGCCTTCTAAGCTGACGTAATCAAACACAACTTTAAGCATTGTACTACAGCAGGTGTTACTTCAGATTTTCTGCTGACATGATTAGATTTGTGAGAAACTTTTTAGAAAAACAACCTGGCCTTGGTGACTATTAATCCGTTTACAAGCGTCTATTGTACACTGTTACTTTTCAAGGTACTTTTCTAATACAGATACAAGCAAATGCTGATTGCAATTCATATTTTCAAGCAGGCTTTGTCCTAATTATCTATTACTTCTACAGCTGTGTATGTTCTCATGGCACAGCGGAACTTCTTGTCTGAGTTTCATATAAGCAGTATTTTTCTATTCATTATTTTCCTAACGCAAGCAGAAATCATCTGCTTCTCAGTAAATTTCCAAGGCACAAGCAAGATTTAGCTGACAATACAAGGTCAGAAAGCAACTGCAGTTTGTACAGATTTATGCAGTATGAAATAGAATAAATGTGTTAACTCTTTTAGGCTCTGAATGCACTAAGCATATTACTAATACACACATTAATACATATTTTTCTAACACATAAATTATCAGAGAGGACCCCACTCACTTTAGTTTTTGCCTTTGATACCTCATATATACTCCTAATCAACCTTATATTTTTTTAAGGAAATGCAAATGCTTTCATTGCCCTGCTCATGAAGTCCCAGCTTACTCTGTCAAATGCTTTCTCTGCATCAAGACCCAACAGCAACAATGGTATCTTCTTATATTCCCTCTGGATCATCAGTGTTCTGTTAACGTTGTCAAATGTTTGCCTCCCCCTCCACAAAACCACACTGATCCACATCTATCAATTATGGCATTAGCTTTGTCATTCTTTTAGCTATTTTAGACATGAACACTTTATAATAATGGTTTAGTATTAAAATGGGCTTGTATGAAGCTGGATCTGATGGATCTTTACCCTCTTTAGATATTACACCTTCCACTACTTTCTTCCAGTATGTTGGTACTTCTCCTCCTCTGAAAATACCATTAAACAAAACTTTCCAGATCTTTATCAGTTTTATCCCTCCTAACTTCCAAACTTCCACAGGAATACCATCTATTCCAGGGGACTTTCCTGTAGCTTGGTTATACATTGCAATTTTTATCTCACCTCCTCCTAGCCTAACCCTTAGTAACTGAGACTCATCTACCTCTAAACCTTGGCATAGTTAATTCTTCCATAAACATTTCCATTTGTATCTTTTCTTGACTTCCATATTTCTCTGCTTTATACAGACTTTCATAAAACTTCCGAAATATTTCTAGTACTTCTACAGGATCTCTTATCTTGCTTGTTATAGGATGCCTAAGCTTGGCAACAGCTCTTTCTACTTTCTGTTGCCTGAGTCATTATACTAAAAGTTTTTGTGCTCTACTGTTATTGTCAAAAACAGTTGCTTAACAGCAATCTTTCTAAACTTGTGCATATTATCGAGGTAATCCCTTATTTTCTGCTTAGCATTCTGCAACTGATCCTCTTCTTGTTCTGTGAGATTCCCCTTATTTTGTAATACTTTAACATTTGTCAGTCCTTCTAAATAATTCTTGTTACTTCTTAACCAGAACTCCCTTTCTTATATTTTCACCCTATGTTTAAACTCCACCTTTTAATTTTATCCCACTCCCTAGCTATATTTTCAGAAGAAACTTCTATCTTCTCTAACCATACCTTAAATTACTCTCTTTTCAAAAGATGGGTGGGAAGTGCCAATGTCTCATTTTTATTTCACCTATGTTTTTATTTTAGTTATTATCAAGACCTTCAATTAAATGGACATGCTCCTGTGAAATGTGAATTCTGTTGTCTAGCCTAGCCCAGTCTTTATATTTTGGGGAATAATATGTAAATTCACTGCAAACTCCTATTACTGAATTCACTCTTCCATTCCAAATATTTTCATAAATTTCTTCAAAAATCTACACTCCTTTGTTATATACTTTCCCTTCTGCCCCCCCCCCCCCCAGACAATCTTCACTGCTGCAAATCACATTCCAGTCCCCACCTATAAGTAATATTCTCGGCTGAAAACTGATTATTTCTCACAGACTTTTCTTAAGCTCCATTGTAGCAGTTTTAGGTGAAATATAAATGCATACCAGTGTAATGCTCTTCCCTTGCCAGTAGCCTCTTAGCATTACAAATCTGCCATTGCTATCTTTTTTATCCTCTTCTATCACTACAGTAACTCCTCTTGCAATTAATATAAGTACTCCTCTTTTCCTTTGTTCCAAGTATTCTGCTAAATAACCATCCTGCGAACCTTTCTTTATCACATGTTCAGTTCTTTCTAAGTGTGTCTCCTGCAACATAACTATTTGCACGCTACATATTTTAATACAGTTCACTACTCTTTCTTTTTGTATTTATCTGTGAGACCACTAACATTTAAAGATGTTACAAAAAGGATCATTGCATTAAAAAGTCAGTATTCCCACTTTTTATGTATAACACCTTTTTGTTAAATGTCTACTTCCAACTTTTGTGTTACATGCATACATTGTTTGACAGGTTGAACTTTTATACAGTTGTTTCTTGTCACATCCATTTGAGCCAATGTCACATCTTACAAAACTTTTTCTTTTATTGAAAGCCTGCAAAAAAAACATCACCAATACCCCCTAAAACTTATTAACTTAATACTAATATGTAAAACTATGTATATCTTCAAATACTGAAGTTTTACCCTCCTAATAGGTACAAAAGTCCCAAACTAACAGCCACACTGACAGACTTGAGTTAACCTAAAAGAAAGGTTAAACATGCTAAGACACATGGTGCAGTCTGTGTTTCTACTAAGTGCTAACTAGTTTTGTCTTTTCTTTACTGTTCTCCCAGCTGAGAAAACCCTTGAATGCTTTCAGAGGACATTATGTCCCAGCCAGTTTCTCTTCTTAGTTTTTTTTTCTTCAGCCAATCACTTTTCACCAGTCTGTAGCCAGTTTCTCTTTATCAGATTGTTTCCATGGAGACAGAAGAACCAGGCAGACAGTTTCTCTTTATAGGTTCATAGGTTCATAGATTAGTACTAAGCTAATTGCCCTTGCGAGCCATTTTAAGCCTAGCCAATTACCCTTGTGAGACTCAAACCCTGTACCTTGTGTTTGTAAGGCAAACACTTTAACCATTAGGCCACCCTCCCAACCCCCTGGCCACCCTCCCAACCCCCTTATCAGATTGTTTCCATGGAAACATGAAGACCAGTTGCAAAAATGCTACTGAGCATACATGTATTTTCTAGAAAAAAAAATTGGGTCTATATTAGATCAACGAACGCTTAAAAAAGCAAACGGTGATTAATCAACCCTATGTAAGCAAAAGCTTACAATGTCGAACTGTCAGAACAGCAATTTTTTTCCAAGTGAAAAAATCGCTGTTCCAGCAAAAAATAAAAATAAAAAACAAAACACTTTAAACATTACATTAAGTGGGGGCTTCACCCCCCACACCCCCCTACTTAAATATACCCGCCGAAAACGGCAAAGTAACGAAGTGGCCAAGCAAATTCTTTCCCAGGGAAGGAATTTGCTTAAAAGCCGCTTCGATATTTTGCCATTTCAGTCTTTTAAGTTCGACCAAGATGCATTCGAAAGAATGCGTCTTCGGTCTTCAAATAGGAACCCAAAAAATCATACTATTCAACATTCTTTTTCATTTATTGCTTACTCTTAAAACTTATTGCTAAATCAATTTAAGGTCCTCAATCCAGTCACTTCCTCAAGCAAGAATGAGAAAAAGCACATTAATATTGCTTTTGTCATGCCCTTTTAACCAGGCTTTTCTTCACTGCACTGTCTACATTTCTTAAAAATGAACAAGAAAAAAGAGAATGAGCAAAAAGAAAGAGAGTGTGGGAGGGGGATCTTGGTAATTTACAGCCAGTGATGGTTACGATCTGTGAATGCAGCAGTGGATTGGCTTTGTGGATAGCATCTCCTTCTCACATGTGAGCCTGGGAGGACATGGCATGTTCCAATATGTAAATGAAACAATGAGACATAAAGTGCATACACTTCCCCAGGTCATCATGTTACCCTCACTAACTCTGTCATGGAGGTAGTATTAGCCTGTGCCTCCACAATGACCTTGCACATATGCTGTACTGCAATGACTAGCACACCACCCTCAGTGGAAGAGCGGTAACCATGTCTTCAGCGAGCATCATTACCAACCCCCTTTGTATGGACCTCTCTGTCCATGGGAACTAGGAACAGATTCTGATACGTGTCTACTAGGGAACAGCACACTTTTCTAACTGGCAGTGTCCCCATTAATCAACCCTCCCCATAAGATGCAAGTATCCTGGACATCTGCATGTATAGATGTTATGTCCATGGTCTGCCCAGGGAATACCTGTGTCCAACACACTCCCTATAGTCCCTGACTGTGCCAGCTCATCCCCACTATCCTTGTCAGCTGTTGCAGATCTTCCAGCATCAGGCAGGGTCAGTTCCACAGTGCTGGTGCTGGATATAGAATCACCTGTGAGCACATCAAAGCAAAGAATATGCAGCATAAGTAGGACCCAGCACCAGAAGTATAAATGAAACTGAGGTTTACAAATATTAACATGATACCAATAAACAATTTAACAGAATACCTTGTGGAGATGACTCTAGGCATTGAAATCCTGATGTACCTGTATAGCTAGATCAAACAGCTGCAATAATTTGGACACAGACTAAGTGGTGTAGAGGACATACAGGTATTCTTAAACAGAAGTAGGTCTACATACCTGGGGCATCTTCAGTAAATTGCCTCAGGGGCCAGCTTTGCCTCAACATCCACTGTGGAAGTGTCACTGCCTCTGACAGGAGACCAGTAACTCCACAGTCTCCATGACAGGTGGATCACTCAGTGGCCCACACCCACTGACCTACCTTCACTTGCCATGCGTCAAGCTGTTTGTTCTGCAGTTCATGTGATATTGGTGGCCCTGTGGTACAACATCTCAGAACTTCAGCTGTGTCCATCAAACACACTACTGTCTGCGACCACATCATCCCAGGCATGGTACCAGTAGGCCTGATCAACTGCATGTGGGCCAAAGAGCTGTGAGCCACAGAAACAGAAGGTCCAGAGAAGCATCTCATTCTCCACAGAACTTTAAATTATATGTGAATTTTGCGCAAATTTCTCAGCAAAATCCATGCTTCTGCTTCCCAGTTATTAAGACATTACTCTCTAGGAGTGGAAAACAGAGTTACCAGTCCTGATCATGCAAGGCCCTGCAAAATCCTTACACCACCAGTCTCACTCTTGGTCAGATAGGATGCTATCTGTGTGCCTGACAGCGGCATATCTGCATCTATATTCTTTATGTAATGTCAGGCACATATGCTTATTCAGCAAATGCCTCCCACAAAAACACTACCCATACCATTTTAAATGACAAAGGTAGCATTTCTGTTTTCTCAGGTTTAAAAATAGTTTCACAAATCAAATATGTATAATGTATACAACCAAATTTATTTCTTGAAAGTGTTATCTAAAGCCCAGCATGACTGATTTGAACTGTGCTCTGAGTATGTGCCAATGAGTGTGTCTTCCATTACGCTTAACAGTCCTTCAACCAGTAAGTGCTTTACCCTTGCAATTCCTCTCTCAATATATCTTCCCAATAAACTGACAAGCACTTGAAAACCTCTTATTATGTCAACAAGTACAATAAGAGTAAAAAGCAGCCATATTCAATCAGAATCGGAATCATAATCACACTTATTGGTCAAGTATGAGCACATACAAGGACTTTAACTCCGGTTTCAATGACTCTCCAACAACTATTAAGAACAAAGCAAAGATACACATGCAACTATTAAGAACAAGACAACAAACAAAAAAATGTAAATATACATAGACATATACATACAAGGTGCAAAGTGCAACTCAGTGCAAGAAATACTGAAATAAACTCTGAAATCAATAAGTATTAACAATATGTAAACAATACTGCAGAATCCTCAGAGGCTTGGGAAAGACAATATCCCAGCCTAATAAGCTGAGTTAACTGTTTGTGAACTTGATGGCCTGCAGAAAAAATGTGCTTATATCTGCTTGTTTGGGTGCGCATTAATCTAGAACACCTGGCCGATTGTAATAGCTTTCAAAAAGGTGGTGGCCTGGATGTGAAGGGTCAGTGATGATTTTCCCTGCCCTTTTCATGACTATGGAATACTACAGGTCCTGTAAAGAGGGCAAACTAGCACCAATTATATTTTTGGCAGACCTGACTATTCAATGTAACCTATTTTTGTCATGATTAGACAGAGATCCAAACCACACTGCTATGGATGAGCTGAGAACAGACTCAATGACTGCTGTATAGAACTAAAGCAACAGCTCCTGTGGGAGGTTGAACTTCCTCAGCTGTTACAGAAAGTACATTCACTGTTGTGCCTTTTTTATAATGGTCCCTACATTGGTCACCCACTTCAAGTCCTGAGAGCTTATAGACCCCAAAAACTTGAAGGCTTCCATAACTGACATGGCAGTATTAAATATAAAGAGGGGGGATAATATTGTAGTACCACCACTAAAGTCCACTGTCATCGCCACAATTTTAAGAGTGTTCAGCTCCAGATTATTCTGACTACACCAAAGGACCATTTGCTCAATCTCTCATCTGTATACAGACTCATCACTATTCTTGATGAGCCTGATAATTGTTGTATTATCTGCGTATTTAATA
The DNA here is from genome assembly GCF_019279795.1 of Protopterus annectens. NCBI lineage: Eukaryota > Metazoa > Chordata > Ceratodontiformes > Protopteridae > Protopterus > Protopterus annectens. Next base: position 1,223,948,385 of record NC_056726.1, on the reverse strand, counting down.
AGTTTGACAGAGGGGTCCTTAGAGGTGCAGAAATTAGTGTAGAGGAAGAACAGCAGTGGGGAGAGCACACATCACCTGTATCAATCGTGTAATAGTTAGTTGTAAATTTCCCCAGTTTCACTTGCTGTTTCTTCTTGGTTTGAAAATTGGTGATCCATTGATAGGTGGAAACAGAAACGGAAAGTTTGGTGAGTTTCAAGCGAAGACGTTCCGGAATTATTGTATTAAATGCAGATCTAAAGTCAACAAACAGAATCCTTACATGATGAACTTGAAAAAAAAAAGCAGAACTTACCTTGTACACACAGTACTTCAGATGTACTTGAACAATTCTTCTGTATTTCAGGTATTGTAGATTCTGAACATGGTTCCTCTACACTTTCTTCTGCAGCATGATGAGGCTCTCTGCCTGCTGTTGTACTTATATCATGCAGATTCACCTGGCTGGAAATGATGATTACACTGATTAGAGCTCAAATCATTACTATTTCTGAATCATTCAATTTGTATGGCAAGAACACCTGCTAACCACTGCATCCAAGTCTCCTCAATACTGTGCAAACATCTGGATCACTGTGGGCAACACTATAAATCCAGTGTCCAAGCCATGCCTCCCAGGGGAAATCTGTAATTTCACATATGACCACATGTACATGGAATCAGTGAACAGCTTGTTTTCTTAGCAGCATACACAAATATACAGGACTGCAGAGCTTCCAAGATGGCTGCACATCGAGTAACAGCATAATTCTTAGTAGAGAAAGCCAGAGGACCTGGATTTCTGGGTAAACCTCAGTAACTGGTTAGTAAGTGCACTGCCTGGGTGCCAGAAAAAAAAAAGAAATACAGAGGACCTGAATGAAAATCCGCTACAAAAGGCAACCAAAAATCCCTGACTAGCAAAAGGTAGTGCAAGCTCTAGACATGACTTCCAGTAACTTAGAGAAATGTATAAGGCAACTGCACACAGACCTGACTAAAGTAAATGAAACACTGATAGAGTATATCAACTCAAACAATAAAAGGCTGGAAAAAAATGGAAGAAGCTTTAATCAGATATTCAGATAAGGTGATAAAACTGCAAAGCTCAGAGGTCAAAATGAAGAAAACGCTGGCTGAATATGAAACTGCACAAGAAGAGATGTTTCAAAAAATAATACAATAAGAAGATAAAGCACGTATGGAAAACATCAGATTTTCCACTGTACTTGAGAAGATGGAATGAACAGAATGTATTAATTTTATGAAAGCACAAATAAGGACTAGACTGGTGTTCCACAACAGGAAATGTTAATTGAAAGGGCACCCAGTGTGTATGCTCCACACCTGGCTATGAGAATACAATCTACAGCTTTAATAGTAAAGATGCAATCTTATCAGCAGAAGGAGTTGATTCTGACAAAACTGTGGCAGAACAAAGTACTAAAAGTGGGAGACAGTAGAGTGTTTGCAGAGAATGACTACTCATTGTACACCAGACAGAAGAGGAATACATTTATTCCATTATTGAAGGAATGTCAAGAAGCAGGCATAAGACTCAAAAAACTGCACCAAGCAATCTTCACAATTTTTCCCTGGAGGAACAAAATCATTTTTTGAAGTAAATGCTAAGGAAGAAATACAAACGTTTGTCCAACAAAAAGTGAGCTGTGAAACAGAAGCAGATTCTGCTTTTTGTTCTTCTGGTAATAATGAATACAGTGAGACTGTGCCAGTGAAACCTTTTCCAGTACATCAATGGAAAATACTTGAGAGAGAGGAAAAAGCACAAGAGTTGACTAGAAGAATCATATACATTGAAAATTAATCAGACAGGCTTTGGGAAATGGAGATGAACTGGAATGGAACAAAAGCATCTGGAAATATTGGACTTTCTTGGACTTTGTTAAACTTGTAGGGGTCTCTAAAGTATATGTCCTAATTCATGTAATGAATGTTTGGAGGATAAAATCAGTAACTTGGAAATGGAAAAATGTGGGATTACAAAGCAATGATTATATTTCTGAAACATGACATAACAAAAACATCTGCAAATACTGAACATTTTTTGGACTTTGTTATACTTGTAGGGGACTCTAAAGCATATGCCCTACTTCAAGTCATCAATCTTCAGAAAAATACTTGGGAGAGGGGAAGAAGAGGGAGAAAGTTAACTTAAGTAAAACAATTTTTTTCTTAATAGTACTATTTTGATACTGCATGATTTTATTTGCATGTTGTACATTACAGTTTTTTTCAGTTATTTTAAGTATAATGGGGATACTAATGTAAACAGGTGCTCCTGTTTTTTCTTTTGTTCGCTCTCCCTTCTCTCGTTCTCCTTGTTCAGTTTTAAGAAACGCAGGCACTGCAATGTAGAAAAAATCTAGTTAAAAGCAAGACAAAAGAAAAATTAGTATGCTTTATCTCATTCTTGCATAGGGGAATGACTGGATTAAAGCCATTAGCTTAATCTAGTAACAAGTTTTAAGACAAAACAAGTAATTGAAAAAGAATATTGAATATTATAAAGCTTTGTTTGTAGTAAACAAAGGTATGCTTGGCAGTTTTATGTCTGGTTTTCATGTCTCTAATAGACAATCTGATAAAAAGAAGTACCTTGGTTGAAACATTCAAGCGTTTCCCAAACTGAGAGAGCTATAAAGATTTAAGACAAATCCAGACAGCACTTAATAGAATTGCAGGCTGTACCATGCGTCTTAGCATGGATAACTATTCTATTAGGTTATCTCAAATGTGTGTGTGTGTGTGTGTGTGTGTGTGTGTGTGTGTGTGTGTGTGTGTGTGTGTGTGTGTGTGTGTGTATTGCTGTCAGTTTATTCCTATTAGGAGGGGAAAAATTCAATATTTGAAAATGTACATAGTTTTGTGTGTTATTAAGTTAATAGGTTTTAGGGGGTATTGGGGGGTGTTTGTATTTTTGTTTGAGAGTTTTCAATAAAACAAAAAAGTTCTGTAAGATATGACATGGGCTCAAATGGAGAGGACAAGAAACATCTGTATAAAAGATTAACCTGCCAAAAAGTACATGTATGTAACACAAAAGCAGGAACGAGACATTTAACAAAAAGCTGTTATACATAAAAGGTAGAAATAATTTTTCAAGAATATCATGTTTTCTGTAATGTCCATCTGTTAATGGTCTCACAGATAAATACAAAACAAGAGTAGTGGACTATATTAAAAAATGTAGAATGCAAATAGCTATTGGAGAAAATTGAACATGTTAATTTGATAAAGGTTTTCAGAATGGTTATTCAGTAGAATACCTGGGGCAAAGGAAGAGAGGTGTACTTATATTAGTTGCTCCAATAGTGATAGAAGAGGATAACAAATACAATAATGGTAGATTTGTTGTACTCAGGGGCTATTGGCAAGGGAGGAGGATTACACTGGCATGTATTTATAGTCCACCTAAAACTGCAATAATGCGGCTTAAGAAAATTCTGGGAGAAATAATCAGTTTTCAGCAAGGAATATTACTTACAGGTGGTGACTAGAATTTGATTTGCAACAGTGAAGATGTGCCTCGAAGGGCAGAATGGAAAATATAACAAAGGAGGGTAATTTTTTAAATAAATTTATGAAAAAAATTGGCATGGAAGATGTGAATTCAGTACTAGGAGTTCAGACCTTTTTTTCAGTATTATTCCCCAAGATACAAAAACTGGGCTAGGATAGACAGAATTTACATTTCACGGAAACATGTGCATTTAATTGAATTTTGATATGCTCCCAATAACTAATTTAGATCATGTGCCAATAATAACTAAAATTAAAACACAGGGTAATGAAATGGAAATGAAACACTGGCAATTTCCCACCTATCTGTTGAAAAGAGAGGAATTTAAGGAATGGACAGTGGGATAAAATTAGAGTTTAAAATAGGGTAGAAATAAAAGAAAAGGAAATATGGTTAAGAATTATTTAGAGGGACTGACAAAAGTTAACGTTTTGCAAAATAGGGGAAATCTCACCGAATAAGAAAAGGAGCAACTGCAGAATGCTAAACAGAAAATAAGGGATTACAGTGATATTATGCATAAGTTTAGAAAGATTGCTGTTAAGCAACTGTTTTCTAGAGCACAAAAACTTTTAGCACAACAACTTAGGCAACAGAAAGTAGAAGGGGCTGTTACCAAACTTAGGGAGCCTATAACAAGGAAGATAAGGGATCCTACAAAAGTATTAAAAATCTTTTGGAAATTCTATGAAAATCTGTATAAAGTAGAGAAATATGGAAATCAAGAAAAGCTACAAATGGAAATGGCACAAAAATATGGACAATTTTTAAATATTGCTCTTAGAAATTTAGAAACTTGACAGAATAACAGGTGTTACATTAGAATGAATTTTCTGAAGGGTATGAAGTCTGAATCTCAAATGTCTGTCATTATTTTCTGAACTTCATTCCTCAATGACTTGCAAATGATTTGCCAGAAAACCACAATTTTATAAGTAAAAGCCTAAAAATATGAGGGAAAAATCTGTCATTCTGTAAAAATCTGTACAGGTAAGAGGTATGACAGTTATAATAGGAGGAGATAAAATAAAAACTCCCCAGGAATAGATAGTATTCCCGTAAAAGTTTGGAAGCTAGGAGGGAAAACAACTGATTAAGATCTGGAGGATTATATTTAACAGTATTTTAAGAGGAAAAGTATGAACATTCTGGATGAAAGCAGTGGTAGCTGTAATACCTCAAGAGGGTAAAGATCCATCAGATCCAACTTCATATAGGCCAATTTCAATATTAAGCCATGGTTATAAAGTATTTATGTCTATAATGGCTAAAAGAATGTCAAAAGGGATGCCAAAATTGATATATATGGATCAACGTGATTTTGTATAGGGGAGGCACACATCTGACATTAACAGAACACTAATGCAGAATGTAAGAAAGTGCCACTTTTGTTAGTGGGTTTTGATGCAGAGAAAGCATTTGACACAGTAAGCAGAGACTTTATCAGCAGAGTAATGGAATAATTTGTATTCCATGATAAAATGATACTGCTGATTAGGAGGATATATGAGGGATTGGAGGCAAATATTAAAGTGGATGGGGTCTTCTCTGATAACTTCTGCTCTAGAAGAAGAACCAGGCAAGGGTGTCTTCTCTCCCCTTTGTTATTTGCATTATATTTAGAACCACTGTCAAAGAAAATTAAGGGACTCAGAAATTCAAGGCTATAATTGACATGGTAGTCATGAAAAGCTGGCGCTGTTTACAGGTGATTTTATTTTATACTTGCCAAAACCAGGAGAAGACACTACAATTTTGTGGAATGTTTTGAGACAGTCTGAAATATTTCTGGGATACAAAATTAATGAAGCTAAAACAAAGGCAACAGTGAAACTTATGTGCCCACATACTAATTGGATCCATATTTATGGGGACATGATAAAATTAAATATTTAGGAGTATGGATTAAAAATTATTCTGATGTGGCAGCTAAAAATATGTGGGAAGAGATTAAACAAAAGGTAATACAAAAACAAATAAAATGGAAGCTCTGTTATATTGATATCAATAGTAAGATACAATCAGTTAAAATGTTTTTAGTCCCTTTAGTCTTATACACAGGTCAGGCATATTTTTTTATCAACGAGAAGAGAAGTTGTGGATAGCAATTAATAAAGAGCTGAAGGATTTTATATGAGATGGAAAGACTGCAAGAGTCACATGGGATAAGCTTATTCTTCCAAGAGAACAAGGTGGACTGTGGTTATCCCATTTGAAGAGGCATTTCAGAGCAACACAGTTAAGGCGCCTATACACAGCACAAGCAGAAAACTATAATTAAAAGTGGAAAGAGATGATGATGAAATGGGAGAAGCTCAAGAAACAAGGAGACACTGGGATTTTGGATACAGATCTTTAGGGAGAATAACAATAATCATACAGAATATTATATTCATAAAGTAGCAAAAAGTATTCTAAGAACTATTCCAACACAAGAATGGAGAAAGAAGATTCAGCTGATAGGGATGACTGCAATTAGGGATACAGACAATAGGCAAGAAGGGGCTGGAATTTATTGGAGAAAACTAGTAAAGGAACCAAGGTAATGGGAGAAAATAACTAGAGAGGGAAAGGTAATAGAATGGGAAGACAGCAGGAATTTATTTGGATTCCACGTTAGAGATTACTCTGATATCAATCCTTGATAGTGAAGTTATAGGCAAAGAGAAAGAAATGGGGTTCTAAATGAAAGACCAGCACTGGTTGAATTTTTAGTTGAATCTAGACCAGAAGTTGCCATTAAGAAAGCAGAACATATAAAATATTGCACAATAACTATACAAATCAATCAGAGGAGGTTAAAAAGAACTGGGAAGAGAGATTTGATAAGCAATTCACAAAGAAACAATGGAGGATGTATGTATGTCTCCCAAATATTTAACAAAGTCTAGAATATTTAGGATCTTTGCTTGGAAATATTTACATAGATATTTTTATACCCCAAGTAGACTCCAAATAATTTTTCCTCAGGTAGACAGCAAATGTTAAAGATGAGATGGGGAAGAAAAAAATAACTGGGAACTTATTTTCTGGGAGTGTAATGAGTTGTCAGACTTTAAAGATTCCCTGCAGACTGCTCTGTCAAAGATACTTGGTGAGCAAAATGGTGTAACTAAGGAAATAATTTTTTGAGCTATGATACAGAATCAAAATTGTTTACACATAGTAAGGCTTTGCTGAGTCTAATTATGGTGGCTGCCAAAAAAGCAATTACTAGAAAATGGAAATCATAGTTTAAACCAACTTTACTAGTAGTAACGAAGATAGTAACTGAGATAAAACAACTGGAATTGGGATCTTTAGAAAAGGGTAGGAGCAAATTATATAGGAAAATTTTGAATCTTGGGATCAATACAGACAGAGGAGGAATGAAGTTTAAAAAAGGCAGGATTTGAATGAGCTATGTAATGCTTCACTGACAATGACTGGATATATTACAAGTAATGTTTAATGTTTGCAGCTACAGTTATGTCAAGCATGGTTTGTAATTTATAATGTTTGCAAATTAAATTGTGCCTGTATGATTTATTTTCATTTCTATAAATGTAAGATTGGCTATGTCATACATGATAATTTAATAAAGGTATTTCTTGTTAGGATACAGGACTGCAGTTTTTCATTCCTTAACGTGTCATTATGAGCCATAATAATACAGTACCTATATTATTCTAGTCAGTCATCTGACACACAAATGAGATGCCTATCAACGTCCATCAGTGCATGGCATATGGTGCACATGAGAACTGCTTTGGGCACCAGTTTTCTGCTTACTCTCACAGATTCCTCATATCTAGAGAATTAGAGAGTAGGGATCCTTTTAGAGCACATAGGTGGTATGTGGAGAAGTCAAAACCTTTCCTTTACCTCATTTATAAGAATTGCAGCTAGAGGCTACTTCATGAGGGCTGACAAGGGCATCAATGTTAGACTAAAGTCTGGAATAATTTAGTTCAGGCTGTCACGCATGCCACTGGCATCCCATGCAGAGGAGAATAACGTCATCACCATTACAGTGACATGAGGTGCCAGAAATCCTGACCTTCTTGGCCAATGCCAGGATGAATTTAAACAGCAGTCATAACCTATGTAGAACTTATCATAGCTATTTATTTATTAACATTTGATTACCAGGGAAGTCTGACTTGGTAGGTGCCCATTTTCAGCAGTGGCCTGGGGAGAAAAACTCCAAAGTATTACAAAAACATCTACAATTTAAATAATTATACCAAATTAGCCATAATGTGAAAACATTGGTTAAGAATACATACAACTTTTACAACACACAGTAAATTCGATAATGCAACAAAAAAAACTATTTATGTACTCCAGAAATCACATCTGACCAACGGATATCACACTCATAAAAGTGTGCTTAGTGAAAATAAAATACGCTTTAATGAACAACTTTAAAAACAAAAATTAAGCACTTTCATCCATTAAACTGGACTTCTTCAGAATCAGTTTACAAAAGGCACACCCTCTTATATAAATGCACAACTTTGAGTCAAACAACAAAAGGAGACAATTGACTTCAACTGATCAATGTTACAAAAGTTAAAAAAAAAAAAAAAACATATAGCCCAACCAAATTTAACATACTTTAAGCTTGAAATCACACTTTATTACTTTAAACCTCTGTCAAATGTTCTTTTTGTTTTTTTAAACTTCTGTCAGATGTTTCTTTTTGTTAAAAAACAATCCATTTGGATGGTGCAAGTAGTACTCACAGCAAGAGGTTCTCCAGTTTGAAGGAGTGCCTTCTGTGTGGAGTCTGCATGCCCTCCCTGCGTTCATGTGGGTTTCCTCCAGGTGCTCCAGTTTTCTCCCACATTTCAAAGACATGCGTCTGGAGCGTTTCTCCTTGGGCCTCCTCTGAAAATTGACTTTGTTCCAAGTCGGACTTTCCCGGCTTAACAAATGTTAAATAAATAAATAAATCAACTTGTCTATAAACAAAGAAACTGTATTTCATTTAAATGTTATAATATTCAAATAATATACAACCATTCATTGACAAACATCTCCACTGCAAATTGCCTTACTAACCAACATTCATAAAAGAGAAAAAAAAATAACTCATATAAAAATATTGTATATAATGTGTAATACTAAAAATATTGTTCAGCTCTATACTTCAAAATAGGTTGCAGATTAACCATGTCATTAATGCCCGGGGGAAAACTGGCACATAACTGAATTTGCCATTTCATTTCCCTCACTTCAAGAAGTGTTTTCAAATCCCCACCTCTACAGTTACTTTTGATTTGTTCCAATAATGCAAATTTAAAGCCAGAACATGAATCACTAGTAGACAAATGCCTGTATAGAGCATTATTGGCATTCTTTGTTCTCATCTGATAAATGTGTTTATAGATTGTCCATCTTGCCTACATAAAAGGCTTGACAGTGGTCACAGTTTGCCAAATAAACCACCCTTTTTGTTAGACAATTTCCTCTGACAAAACAAATCCTGGACTGAATTTTGTTCTCCAAAACTATGTTTTCTGCCTGTAAAATGCACTGACATTGTTCACATGGATGATCCACACCTGTCAGTGCCCCTGTGATTACTAGGCCTAAAATTTCTGTCATCCTTCTCCAAAAGTTGTTTGAAATTAGAAGATGTTTATATATGAATGTTGGTGAAGGTCCTAATATTCCTAAGATCTCAAGGTTATTAAACAACAGTGCCCATCTCTCTGAAAAAAATATTCTTGACATTCTTGATGTGGCAACCATAAGTCAAAACCATTGCCCTCTCATAAACATTAGGTAAATTGTTTTGTAAAGCTTGAAGCAAATCTATTCCTAAGAGAAGCATATATCATTTACCCCATTGAGATAATACATAATCTTTGACATAGTTAATAAGATCTACGGGGTAACCCCTTACAAAAATATATTACCTGTAATATCTAATTCTACTTTTGCATCTCAAAAATCTGAGGTCATTCTTGCTGCACTGATCATTTGTCCTTTAACTAAACTTTTTTTTTGATAGAATGGGTGGCTGCTAATGAAATGTAGGTAAGAATTGCTAAAGGTGGGCTTTCTATACAACCTAGATCTAAATCCAGTTTCTGTCTTATAAATAGTTGTGTCCAAAAACTGGCACTTTCAGAACTAAAACTATAAGTGAATTTAAAAAATGCAGAAGAATTATTTAAGAAAGCTATACAATTTTCAATTTCCTGGGCAGGGCCCTTCCATAAGATAAAAATGTCATCCAGGAATCTAACAAAGCTGAATATGTTTTTTTGTAAAAAACTACTGTATTTTCCCATCCTAACAACACTAAGTTAGGGTAAATTGGAGCACAAGGTGAACCCATTGCAACTCCTTTGATCTGTTTAAAGTGTTCCCCTTTGAAATAAAGTTATCTAATACTAAACTAATCAAATCCTTAATCAATTCAATATTTATATCCAAGAAATTCAATCTTACTATAGTATCATAAAAAAATTCTAATCCTTCATCTCTGGGTATTGTAAATAAATCAGTTACGTCAATAGTAAGGAACACTATATTGTCAGACCATACATTGTTTTTTTAGCCTGCTGAGGAAATCCCAAGAATAAACAAGAAAAATGCCCAACCACCTTGTAACTAGGCTTTAACCATCTATCAATAACTATTCCCAAAGAATGTGTCTTTGAATTTCTGCCTGAGACGATGGGCCTAAAAGGTAGTCTCACTATAGCCTTATGGATTTTTGGCAGGGCAAAAATCATGGCTACAATAGGAAATTTTACTTAAAGAAATTAAATAAATTGATGGATAATCTTCGATCCAAAACATATTCATCCAGTAAAGAATCAATATGCCTGTAATTAATATTCATTTCAATAACAGAAACAAGCAAGTAATGGCTTTCATTCCTTACAAGATCAAGCAAGACTCTAGAATATTCAAGTGAGTCAAACAATACTATCCCCCCACCCTTATCTGGCTTGGTAATTTGAACTGATTGTCATTCATAAGTTTGGTAACTGTGATCAATTGAAGTCAATTAAGTCTCCTTTTGTGCATTTATATAAAGGGGTGTACGTTTTGTGACCTGATTCTAAAGAATTCCGGTTTAATGGACAAAAGCTCTTAATTTTTGTTTTTAAAGTTGTTTCTCGCATAACTAAACATCCTTTAAAGTGTTTTTGTGCCTGTGCTGCTGCCTCTGTATCCAGAGCAGCAGCTCCTGTTTTTGTTATGAGAAGGTTTTCTTGACTCACTAAAAATGCTTTTATGAGTGTGATGTCTGTTAGTCCAGTGTAATTTCCAGAGTAAATAGATACAACCTTTATGACAATGATTTAAAATTTAGATAAATTTTAGCCACTTATAGAGAAATTAAAGGCAAGTTAAGTTGAATACAAATAGGAACTGCAATATGAAGTGAGAGAAAAACAGGGTTATGGCATATTTAGAAAGAGAGAAAAGGGAGATAAATTGATTGAAGTGTGTATGTGAGTGAAGAATGGAGAGCAAGATGCAAGGTATGAATAGGTACTTGTTCTTATTCAGGGATATAGTTTATCCTGGGGTTGAGCAATAACACAGCCATATTTTGGCTAGCAAGTCTTTCAGAATGATTTTAAAGGAAACGAGGGAGGGTATTGACCTGATGGATACATAGGTTCATAGGTTGGTACTAGGCTAATGGCCCTAGGGCCTGTACAAGCCTAGCCATAACAATTCCCTAGATATTTCTTCCCACAAAATTTACTTCTCTGGACCCCTGTCTAGCAGGGCAACTGACATGATCCATGGGGTGAATTTCCTATCTCCCATCCAATCATCAAGGTTCCTTTTGAAGAGGGCCAATGAGTCGCTCTGCTTGACATGTATGGGCAGTCTATTCCAGACTATGGGGAGTCTCTGGGTCAGGAACCTATCCCTCCATCATGTTTTGTCCATTGTGATGACAAGGTTTAGATCCCTGGAGCATGTGGTTCTGAGAGATTGGGATTTCTTTAAGTGGAGCATGTCCAACTGTTTTTAGACGGTCAGCATATGGCATCTGCTTTAGGCCTGTGATTCTTTTAGTGAGGTATTTCTGTGGCCTTTCCAGCTGCTGCAGATGTCTTGTGAGGTACATACCAAACGGGGCATTATACTCTATATTGGGTCTAATGAGGGATGAGTACAGTGGGACAATGACCTCCTTTTTTCTGGATGAAAAGCCCTTAGTGATGAGGTGTGCCACATAGAAGGATTTCCTGACTGTTGTGGCGATGTGGTTATTGAAAGTGAGACCACTGTCCACCTGTGTCCCCAAGTCTCTCATCACACTTTCGATGTTTAGTGTCCTGCCCAGCTTAGTAAGTTTATCTATGATTCCAGAGTGGGGGAAGGTGTCGAAGGCCTTGGCAAGGTCCAGAAAGACTGTGTGGACCGCCTTACCCTCATCCACAGCTCTGGAGACTGATTCAAAGAAGTCAATCAGATTCAGGAGACAAGATCGGCCCTTCACAAACCCAAACTGAGTGGGGTCCAGTGTTTGAAGGTTGCCAATGTCTTTGTTTATAAGTTCCATGATAATGTGTTCCATGCCCTTGCAGATCAGGCTTGTCAGACTGATGGGACGGTAGTTCCCGGGATCCAAGGCGGATCCCCCCTTGTGGGGTGGGATAACTGTAGCCGTGCGCCACTCAGTGGGCTTGAAGCCTGAGGTGAGACTATGATTAAACATGACACTTAGGTGAGGTACCAGTTCATTTTGTAGTTCATGTAGTACACAGCCTGAGAATGTCATCTGGTCCCATGGATGCTGTATTCTTAGCTTTGGCGAGTGCAGTTTCTACCTGTGTGGCTGTGATTAGAGGAATTTGGTAATGTTTTGGTATTGAGATGGGCCCTTTAGGGGGTGAGAGGGGGGTGAAGTTGGCACTAAATTGATCTGCCAGGATACTGGCAATATCCTTGGGATCAGTGTATTTAATGCCATTCTGTTGTAGCTCAAAGAAGATCTGAGCATTGCCATTTAGATTCTTGACATAACTATAGAATGCCTCGTGGTTGTCTTTGGAATCTTTGGCAATTTTATTTTCGTAACTAGCTTTTGAGGATTTTATGAGGGATCTCAGCTTCTTACTGAGGCTGGTGAGGGAGTTTTTTGCATCCTGGGATTTTCCTCTTTTCTGCAACAGTTTCTTCCTTCTGTTGTATAGTTTGTTTATAGCAGGGGACCACCAGATTGGCTTCCTTTTTTTGGAGAAGAGCATCTTGGTTCTATTTGGGATGGCATGATTCATGCATGAGTGGATGTGCTCGTACAGTGCCTTAGTGTAGGATTCTGCAGTCGAACTTTCAGATCTCGTCTGCATGGGTATCGTGAAGTTTGTCACTTCTGACTTCAGTAGCATGAAGTTGGCTTTGGGGAAGCTTTTTAAGGAGGTTTCCTTACTGGTGGGTGGGGGTGGGATGTGGATGTCAAAGGTGATTTGCTTATGGTCAGACCTGACCAATGAGGTAAGGAGTTCCAGGTCTCAGGAACATGGTATGAGTACAGACTTTGCCCAGCCTGATTTGATAGGTTTGTGGACAGAGGTGAGGTTTTGGTCACTGGATCATAATGACCAACTGGGAACACAGGTGTGTAGAATAGCATTTAGTGTGAGACAGGTGTGTGGATGCTGGATAATTTTATAGGTGGTAAAAAGTTGTGTATATGTTAGATAATGGAGTAGTTCTATCCAATTTAGGCTTTTCAGTGCTATACAGTAATGGGTTCTGAAAGGGGCATTTGCTGCAAATGTAGCCACTTTATTATAGCATTGCTCAACTTTCTGCTTTTTGTGACGTCTGAAGGTTAGTAAGAATGAGAGCATCATAAAGTAGTGAGGGGAGGAGGTAAGTAATGGAACGTGTAGTTTTAGTTGCATTGGTGAGAAAGTTTTTGTCTCTGTAAAGCATCTCTAGTTTTTGGGAATTTTTTTTAATACAATTTTGTAGATGCAGGTCAAATTTAAGATCATCATCCACTACCATCCCTAACAATTTGCTATGAAAAATAATATCAGTGGTTGCATTATTAAGACAGAGGATTGTAAATGTTTTTTTTTTTTCATGAGAGAGGGATTTGGAGAAAAAAAGAAGCAGTTCATAGGTGACTAATAGGGCCCTGAAAAGCCTACCAAAATGTGACCCACAAATTTGATTTATAGGGGGTGATTTACTGACTGTCTCGATCCATCAGAGACATAAGAGCCAGACCAGGGGTGAATTTCTGATTACTCATCCATTGGTCCAAATTGTGCTTAAATAGGGAGAGGGATAAACCCTGCTTCACATGGATGGGGAGCCTGTTCCAGAGAATGGGAATTCTCTGAGTAACATATCTGTCTCTCCAACATGTCCTATTTATGTTGCAAGCAAAATTTAGGTCTTTTAATCTAGCAGTTCTGATGTTGTTTGTTTTGCAGATGTGCAAAGGATTTATCAAAACAGGGTCCAGGGATACTTTGCATGCCAAGCACAGATCACCTGTCAGACATCTGTATAATACCAAGTAAAGAGACAGGGCTTTGAGGCTATCAACGTAGGACACTGTGTTTACTCCTTGTACTCTTTTTGTAAGGAACCTTTGTGGACATTCAAGTTGCTGCATGTGTTTGGTCAGGTACTTACTGAAGGGGCATTATACTCTGTGATGGAACTGATGAGGTCTAAATACAGTTGTATGTTGACCTATGAGGGCCTAGATGACTTGCCCTTGCTTGTAAGCTGAGCAACATAGGATTTTCTTACTACCTTAGACACATGATGTTCAAAGGCTTGGTTGCACTCTACATGAGTTCCCAGATCCCTGACTAGTGAATGAACTTTTAAGAGTGTTTTATTAATGATGTAGTTACCTGGAGTGGCAGACTTCTCAAAAGATGCTATAATGCATTTCTTGGTGATGTGTAAACCTTCCTGAAAGGTGTTCTCATCTTGGGTGGATTCAATGAGTGCTCCCAGTTTGCAATCATCTGCAAACTTGGTTAGCCAGAGGCCTTTGACGCTGGCTTTGACATCCAAGAAGAAGATGCCAAAGAGCAGTTGGCCTAGCACAGAGCCCTAGGGGACTCCACTGGTGACTGGCCTCTCTGAGGAGGTGGCCTCCATGATTCTAACCTCCTGTGTCCTATCAGTGAGCCAGCCAGCTATCCAGCATATTATAAAGGGATTTACACCTAGTGTCATATGGCTGTCAATGCCTGAGTGGCTTATTGTATCAAATGCCTTAGCCAAATCTAAGTAGGAAGTATGCACCATTTTCCCCTTGTGCATTATTCTTTCCATGGCTTTGCAAATTAGACTAGTCAGACTAATGGGTCTGTAGTTTCCAAGATCTACTGAAGATCCTCCCATTTGAAGGGGGATGACCATCACAGTCCTCTATTCACATGGCACAAAGCTTGTTTTAAAACTATAGTTAAATAGTGACTCCAGGGGTCCTGATAAGTCATATTTTAGACTATTCAGGAGGAATGTTGGGATGTTACCGGGGCCCACTGAGGCTGTGTTCTTGGCTTTAGGGAGTACAGCCAGTACATGCTCTCTAATTATAGTTGGAGGGGTTAGGTTTGAGGGCATTATTGGGGGATGGTTGGGGTGAGAGGGGGGGCAAAGTTGGAACTTAATTTGTCCATTAACAGGTTTGCTATATCATCAGGCTCTGAATGTGGCACCAACAGTTTTTTTTTTTTTTTTGCGCATGAGTTGTGAGTTATAAAGCCATGTTTCAATGGCTGTTAAAGCTTCCTGAGTCATTTTTAGAGATGTGCCAGGTTGTCAGATGTCAATTTGAGTATCGAGTCATCTGCATACTGTATTAGGGAGGCCTGTTGTGTGGAAGTGTAGAGGTTGTTGGTAAGAATGTTACAGGGGTGGACCAAAGACAGAGTTTTGTGGTACACTGATTATGACTAGGAGATATGCAGAGAGGGTGGAGTGCCATTTTACTGACTGATACCTATAGGATGGGTGGAGTGCCATTTTACTGACTGACACCTATCAGGCAAGTATCTTTTGAACTATAGAAGGTAGGCTGAGATAGACCTAGACCTGCGAATTAGAAGTTTGCTGTGACAAAGCTTTAGACAAGTATAGAAATAAGGATTAGTTTGCCATTATCTCTAGCTTTATTGACAGTTATCTATAAAGGTTAGAACTGCAATGTTAGTACTATGGGAGGGATGGAAACTGTGATGTCTGTGGGACAGGAGTTTCATATTGGATTTGGCACAGGTCTGAAGGTGAAAATGGATATGGTGATATGTGGCTGTTGGGCAGGGCTGGGATTGGATGTTGGGGAATCCTTGGTTAGGGATGCCATATTATCTATGAAATAAGATTCTGTTGCTGTTTGTGAGTTTAGGGAGAGAGGCTAGGGTTGAATTTTTGGCCAGGATGTAGGCTTTGTTTAATGGCTGACCAGAATATTTTGAGTTATATTTACTATTGCTTTGAAATATGTTATTAGTATATATATTTTTTGTTTTCGTTTATTTGCTTTTAGGTATGGTTGCAGACAATTTAGAATTTTTCAAGATATTGTGGTGTTTTGTATTCTTTTAACATTTTTTCTCCATCCTATATTAGCAATCTACTTGGCTAGCCAAAATGCATTATTTGCTTTAGTCTCTTCCTTCTAAGAGGTGCAAGGCTATTTAGGAAAGTCATACTGAATTCATTTATAGCATCATCTAAGCACAGAGGATTTTAGGATGTTACAATTAATAGAAAAACAAACCAAAAGACAAGTGGCAGGACAATGGATCCTCTTTATTAAAACACACTTTAGCGCTTTCGTCAATGATATAAATGACTTCTTCCGAATGAAAAAAAACTCTACTTTCTCTACTTATATAATACAATAAAAAAAACATGTTCTCAATGAATCAATCAGCTTCAAACCAGTCTGTCTTAAAAACACAGTACATATATTGTTTTTAAACATACTACAGAACATACACAATGGTTGAGTTACAATTCTCGAGGCAAAAACACTTTAAATTCAGCTTTCATTTTTAAAATACAACTAATAGAAATCACATCATTGAGTCCAAGGGGTACACTAGCATTGTACTTTATTTGTCACTTTAGTTCTTTATACTGCAAAAATAAATCAAAGTGTCCCTCTCCTGGACCCATTTCAACTTTTTCCAAAGCCATGTATTTAAAATAATGTTCTGGGTGGTTTTTAACATGTTTTGCAAGTGCATTCTTTTCATCTAGCCTTGAAATATCGTACAGGTGTTGGTAAATTCTCTTTCTAAATGGCCCTTGGTCTTACCAATATAGAACATTCAACATACTTGACACACTGCCATTTGTTGGGTTGGGAGGGTGGCCTAATGGTTTTTGCCTTATAAACACAAGATGCAGGGTTTGAGTCCCACAAGGGATAATTGGCTAGGCTTAAAATGGCTCACGAGGGCAGTTAGCTTAGTACTAATCTATGAACCCATAAACCACCCCAGAAGTAAAACAATAACCTTTGATAGTGGTTTTAATATACTGACCAGTACCTATTCCTACCCCTTCTCCTTCTAAAATAAAGCTACACTGGTGACATCTTCCACATTTGTGCACACCCCTTTCAGCCACTCTAACACTATTGCTTTCCAGCAAATTTTTAAAACAAAGATTCTTCTTATAGACTATGGTAGGTTTATCTCCTACCTTAGACCTAATGTTTTGTTCCATTGAAAAAATGCTCCAGCTATGTCCTTAATCTCATAGAAGGAAAGATTATATGGTAAAATCAAGACTCCTTTATAATTGGTCTGTCTTTGCACAGTGTCAGTACCATTTTGCTGCACATTGGTCAGGGGGTGCAGTATTTCCTAACAAGGGTTTGAAAATACCCTTTGTTCTTTTACTTACTACCTCCCCATTCACCTCACTCAGTAGTTTATCTGGATACACCCTCACCAACAACATTTCCTTAAGTATCTCACACTCCTTGATAAAGACCTCCTTACAACTCGCCATTCTAGCTAGTCTAACACACTGTCCTTTAATTAAGGACCTTTTTTGATGTAGTGGGTGCCCACTAGTAAAATGTAGAAGGGAGTTGGAATAGGAGTGTTTCCTGTACAGTGTAGACTCAAAACTCTTGTTTTCCTTGTTCAGTGATAAGAACACAGCCAAGTAATGTATTACTTCACTATTAACCTCCATTGTAAACCTCAGAAAGATGGTACTGTTGTTAATAAACTGAAAAAAATCACCCAGTTTTTCTCTGGTATCCCACCAAAAAATGATGATGTTGTCCAAAAAACAACCATACACCACCCAACTTTCAGAGTACCCAGTAACAAACACCTTGGTCATTTCCCACTTGGGTAATACCATATTTGCAAATGTAGGGGAACATGCTGCTCCCATTGCCACTCCCTTGTTTGCTTGAATAGTTGTCCTTCAAAAATCAAATATTTGTTCTCAAGAATGGCTTCAACTAACGCCCTAATAGTATGCACTTTATCATGGCTAAACCCGGAATTTTTACACAGACATTCATAAAACATTTCCAACCCCTCATCATGGGGGATGACAGAAAAAAGGTCAATGACATCTATAGTGACCAACAAACGTTGATCTTAATAAATCTGTCAATTAACTTTAGATTAAAAAAAAATCCCACAAATCCTTAAAAATATGTGGGAATTTATCCAAGATGCCTGTGACATGGAACTCAATTTTGCCAGTGAGAAGGTCTGAGAGGCCTTAGCATCCACATTGGCTCACAAATACTGTTATGTATTTTCGGAATTCCAAAACTTGTAGGTGTCCAAGGATGGTCTACTTTGAAATACTCATATTCTTGTAAACTAATCTGACTATTTAACAATAGTTCTTCTAATAGTATATCAATCCTTATAAGTATCTGTGTACAAAACTCCTAGTGGTTTGTTGACATAATCAATGTGGTCCATAACAACCCCCCCCCCCCCGCCTTTGTCAGGCTTCATAATTCTTAGATTTTTCATTGATGCTATATTTTTAAACAAACCTGATTCAGAAACACTGAGATTACTAACGTTGGGGAGTTGTTCTCTTTGATGGAATAAATATCTCTGATGTCCTTTTTGCAATTTTTTTCAAAGATGTTGACAAGGGGGTGAAGTGGGGGGCTAAATGTACTGCTTCTCTTTAAGGGCACTACTCTGTCTGACACTTTCAAAACAGGTGTTTACATTAATTTTCCTAGTAAACAACTTAAGTTGTACTAGAATTTCTTCAATATTTCCTTTTCTTAAAGGAACAAATGAAAAACCCTTTTCAAACAGTTCTGGCCATTCAGTAGATACAAAGGTACTACCTTAAAATCACCACTTTTGTTAGTAACAATACATTTCAAATTGTCATCATCTTCATCAGTTTGTAACTCATACAAAATTCAATATCCGTTGTAACCCTCCCTGCTCCTCCCCCTGTAACTGCCCCTGCTGTTCCATGTTGTTTGTAAGTAACCATTGTTCTCTCTCCCTCTATTGTAGCCCCTCCCCTCTGATTCATTAGTCGTTCGTACCTCCTCGGAGGGGGAGCTACTAAAGGGATTCCACCATTATTGTCATCAATACTGTCATTATCTGGTGTGTTGGTAACCTCACTTTCTGTATTCACAACAACAACATGATTTTCACCCTGTCCTGGTGGAACAAAGTAAGCTTTATCAGCTTCATAATCATTTTTTTCTCTCAACAATTTTTTAGCTTTTTTGTTTTTGAGGTAATGAATAACTGTCTTATTTCCAAAAAATAGCTCTATAGACATTAACTTTACTTTCAAACAGTAAATCATTTTGTATAGAATTATTAAGTCTAACAATTGTTTGATAAGCAAATGAATGTGCTGAATGATTGTCCTTAATTAATAACTCAATCAGCTCACAACCCTGTTTTGTTAAACAGGGACAAAAGTTCACAATGTAGAACAGAGTCACATACCAGTCCAAAAGGGTATTTCTATAGTCTCAGGCTCTTAGGTATCTGCTCCCTTTTCAGGGATTCCCTCAGGTAACTATTCTCCAGTTGTAATTTTCTAAACGTCAGCGTTTTTTGCTGCAAAGTCTTTAGTTGGTTATCCAAGCTTTCCAAACTGGTTGTCGTCCTCTCAGCTGAAAAACTATGATCCAAACCTTCTTGTAACCATGTGTTCAAAGAAAACTCAGTGTCACCAGCCCTTTCTGGTGGCAATCTGGGTCTGACATCATCATTAGTCACCTGAGTCATTGGACTATCACCCCAGTGCACTATGGGATGTGCAATTCTTTCAGCTGGCATTATTCACAAATCTTCCCCTGTTTGTAGGTTATTTTCATTGCCATTGGTACCTGGAACCAGACACTCAGGATCATAAAAACAGCCAACTGCTAGGTTAATTTAGAGATAAGTTCATTGAAAGTAGTGATAAATTTGGTAAGCACAGATTCTAAACATGGCTGATTTCCACCACTTCCTGGACTCATCTCCATGGTTCACCTTTTAAAACCAACAACAAGAACACACTCCAAACCAGGAAAAGTAAAAAAACTAACCAAAAGACAAGTGGCAGGATGACGGATCCCCTTTATTAAAATACACTTTAGCGCTTTCGTCAATGGTATGACTTCTTCAGAATGAAAAAAAACTCTACTTATATAACACAATAAAAAAAATCACACGTTCTCAATGAATCAATCAGTTTCAACCCAGTGCCCATTAACAAAAGAAATATTGCCTAACAGAGGATTGTTTTTCCCGCCTTACTGAACTAGAGTAGTCCAGTTTCAGAGTTGCTGATCCCTGGGCTTTGTTTTTAGTTCCTGTTACTGATCCATTGCCTTATTAGGAAGGAGGGAAGTTTCTTTGCTTACCAGTGGGAGTGGGAAGCACTGAGCGGCCTTTTTGTCTGATTTGGTGAAGTTTCAGCCAGAAACTAGTAGTCCATTGGTCGTTTTGGCCCAATTCCTAGCTCCCTTCAGCCCCCTGCTATAAAACACGCTAAACGCGTAAAGCGATTTAGCTGAGTTACCACTGTTGCACACAAGAGCAGCGGCGGTTAAACAAGGTTAAACTATTTGGGCCATCTAAATTCCACTCTTCCAATTTTCCCTTAAAACTACCTTCCTCGAGCTGTACTGCTGATCTAACCAGCATATCCTATAAATGAAAAGTTCATCTCTACTTGATTCCCAAGTAGACTATTCTCTATCTGTAAAGCCTAGCACTTACTCCTACAGTACTTGCACCTTGATAAAGCACTCTTATTATAGATAGTACCCCACCAGCCTAAAACCCACTTCCCCTGGAGTCCTTTGAAAGTCTCTTTATCTACTTCTTCTAGTTTGTCGAGGATCAGTTGCTAGTGTCCTCTCCAGCTCAACTGGTGAACCTGGGAATATTGAGGCAATGTTACAACTGCCTCATGTACACAGACAATCCTCTCCTTCTCCCACAAAACACAAATACATGCGAGAGATGCAACTATACGGCCAAACTGGAGGCTGAGCTCTCTCAACATAGGACTGGCAAGACCAGACAGGAGGAGAAGGTAACCACACACAATACATACCCAGTCACACATGGTACCATCACAACTTCAAATCATACACATACTCACACAAAGACATACTCGGAGGCTCTGATCAAAAATTTACCAAAACAGCAGAGGCCACCAAAGCAGACACCCAAACAACTACCACCTCACGACCCAACACATGCAACACATAGACCACACAGTCAGAGTGTCAAACAGTCACAGCCCTTAAGGCCAAACAAAATGCCAGACACACTTGTCATTGGTGATTCCATAGTTAGACACACTGACGTCCCGCTCACCAGACTGAGTAAAGAGAAGGTCACAGTAAGCTGCCTGTCAGGCGCTAGAATCCGCCACATAACGCAAGCACTCAGGTCTCTCAACAGCAGGTACAAGTGCGACTCAGTCATTGTCCACGCTGGTGTCAACGACCTGAGGCGTACCTCCTTGGACTACATGAAAGGGACATCGAGGAGCTCTCTGATTATGTAGCCCAGGCAGGTATGACCCTGACCTTGAGCAGTATCCTACCTTCACCTAGAATGATGCCACAATACAGTGATAAGATGATCAGCTTTAATAATTGGCTTAAATTCTGGTGTCATTCAAAGGGGATCCAATGTCTGTCTGCCTGGGATGACATGCTGGACAAGCCACGCTGCTTCAAGGGACGGCTTGCACCTGTCACCCTGGGCTTCCGGATATTGGCAAAGGCTCTTGCCACCCCATAGTGCCTTTTTAGGCAAGGCTCAAATTCTAAACCTACCACCCTAGAACACCAAAAGGAAAAAACTAAGGGTAATGCTGCTCAATGCCAGAAGTCTCAATCTCAAGATGCACGCACTCGAGGCCCTTCTCAATATGGAGAACATCGATGTCTGTGCTGTGACAGAAACCTGGTTCAAGGCTCCTGAGAGCACCCCAGCACTAACAGGTTTCACCTCATATCATGCGTTCCGGCCCCAAAATCCGGACAACACCAAGAAAGGAGGGGGTGTCCATATTCATAAAGGACACCCACACCTCAAGGTTGGTGGCAACGCATGATGCATCGGAGACCATCCAGGTGCAATTAACCATAGGCAAGACTGCTCTGCAATTTGTAGCATGTTACAGGCCACCCTCTCAAACTCAGGAACCTCACAAGGCCTTCCTGAAAACATTGGAAGGGATAAATGTATCTCCAAACACCATCATACTAGGTGACTTTAACTACCCTAATATAGACTGGGAACACTACTCAAGCCCGAACACTCTAACCCAAAGATTCCTGGAGTTCATAAACTCAAATGCCATGGAAAAACTAGTCACCATCCCACAAGAGGAGAAAACATACTTGATCTCATCATCACGAACATGGGATCAAAATGTTCAACACCGAAGTATACCCCTCACTGGTGAGATCAGATCATAAACTAATCTCGCTGGAGGTCCTCATCCCGCCCCACCTGAAACAAAAAGACCACAGTGAAAAACTTCTCAAAAGCCGATTTCACACTTCTAAAAACTAGTGTGGTCTCCTTTAAGGCCCCTGAGCCAGTGGTAAACATTACTCAAACTGCTGAATCACTTACAAATGCCTTCTACCAGCACCTACAGGACTGCATGGATCAGGCAATCCCAAACAAAACTAAGACTCTCTGTACCAAAGGCAAGCGTCCAGTCTGGTGGACCCCAGCCATAAACAAGCTCTACAACAAAAGGAGGAAGCTACTACAAGATAGAGCAAAATCCTTGAAAGGTAAGACACCTTTGATCATTATAAGTAAAAAACTAAGAGCACTCATAAAATCATCCAAGGCAAATTTTGAGAGAAAAATCGCCAAGGACTCTAAAGAGAATCATAAGGCCTTCTTTAGCTATGTTAGAAACCTAGGAGGAAACTCCCAGATATGCTCAGAATTAGTTCAAAATGATGTGAAAATTACTGAACCTACACACATTGCCAACATACTGGCTGACAGGTTCAGTGCAAACTTCTCCCCCTCCCCAAAGGAGAGATATCTATTCCAGAGGATTGTAGCCCCCAAACATCTCCAACGCCCAGGTGAGAACTGCCCTCACTAAGGCAAAAACACAGCATCCATGGGACGGATGGTGTCCCCGGCTGTGTGCTTCATGAACTCAATGAGGAATTAAACCCACAGTTAGGACAGCTGTTTAATCTTAGCCTCACCTCAGGATACGTACCCAAGGAGTGGCGACGGCGACTGTGGTCCCACTTCATAAGGCGGTGCCTCCACAGACCCTGGAAATTACCGCCCCATTAGCTTGACAAGCCTTATCTGCAAAGCCATGGAGAGGATCATAATGGAACTCATAAATAAAGACATAGGGAACTTGCAGACTTTGGATCCAACTCAGTTTGGCTTTGTCAAAGGCAGATCCTGCCTCTTAAACTTGGTTGACTTTTTGAGACAGTCACCAAGGCCATTGATGAGGAAAGGCAGTCCATACAGCCTACCTCGACCTGGCAAAGGCCTTGACACAATACCCCACTCAGGTATCATCGAAAAACTCATCAGCTTGAATGTAAACCCATACATCACAAGATGGGTTGCAAACTGGCTAAGTGACAGAACCCACAGGGTCAGAGTTGCTGGAGCCATGTCAGACTCAAAGCCTGTCACAAGTGGTGTCCCACAGGGCTCAGTCCTGGGTCCACTCTTGTTCGGCATCTACTTTTCTGAAGTACAAGCAAACACAGGAGGGTTATGGCTGACAAAGTTTGCAGATGACTGCAAACTGGGCCATAGTCGAAAACACATCTGACACAGATATCCTCCAGAAGGGCCTCACAGAAATGGATAACTGGTGCCAGAGCCATGGCCTGAAGTTAAACGCCAAAAAATGCATAGTCATACCCTTTGGGAAAAACAAGGCTACCCCTAGCTACCATATAGGTGGCAATCCACTGAGCACAGAAAAAGTCATCAGAGATCTGGGGACCCAGGTTGACAGTAGCCTTTCGTTTGACACTCATGTTGCTAAAGTAGTTAGGAAAACCTTCTATATCACCCACCTGATCATGAAGGGATTCACATCTAGATCAAGGGAGGTCATCGTCCCCTGTACTCATCACTTATTAGACCTATGATTGAGTACAATGCCCGTTCAGAATGTATCTGACCAGACACCTGCTGCAGCTTGAAAGGCCCCAAAAGTTCCTCACCAAAAGGATAAAGGGTCTCAAAATATGTCTTATGCTGCCCGACTGAAAGAACTCCAGCTCTATTCAGTCTCATACCGCTTGCTCAGAGGTGACCTGTGCCTGACATATAAGGCCATGTCAAACCCAGATTTGATGAATATGCTTCACCTCAAAAAATCTAGATCCCTCAGAACCACAAGGGCGGGAGACTTAAACCTTGACACGGTTATAAATAGAACATGCTGGAGGGACAGATTCATCACCCAGAGACTCCCTATGCTGTGGAACAAAATCCCGGTACATGTGAGGCAGAGCACCTCTCTGGTCTTGTTCAAGAGGAATCTTGACCAATGGATGGGAGATTGCAGATATACCCCAGGGATTACTTCAGCGTCACTGCTTGACAGAGGCACAGCAAAATGATAGGCATAGTTTTTATTCAAACTAAAGGGGTGGCGAAAGCCACATAACTATGGGCTAGGCTTATAAATGCCCTTGGGCAGATAGCCTAGTATGAACCTATGAACCTATGAACCTAATTGTTAAATAGTCAGATTAGTTTACAAGAATATGAGTATTTAAAAGTAGACCATCCTAGGACATCTACAATTTTTGGAATTCTGAAAATACATAAGAGTGTTTGTAACTCACCACTAAGACCTATCATGGATGCTAAACCCTCTAAGACCTTCTCACTGGCAAAAGTTGCAGATTTCCATGTCAGGGGCATCTTGGATAAATTCCCAAATATTTTTAAGGATTCATGGGATTTTCTATCTAAAGGTAATTCACAGATTTATTCAGATCAACTTTTGTTGGTCACTATAGATGTCATTGACCTTTTTTGTGTCATCCCCCATGATGAGGGGTTGGAAATGTTTTATGAATTTCTGTGTAAAAATTCCGGGTTTAGCTATGATAAGGTTCTTACCATTAGGGGGTTACTGGAAGCCATTCTTGAGAACAACTATTTGATTTCTGAAGAACAACTATTCCAGCAAAAGAAGGGAGTGGCAATGGGAGCAGCATGTTCTCCTGCATTTGCCAATATGGTATTTCCTGAGTGGGAAATGTCCAAGGTGTTTGTTTCTGGGTACTCTGAAAGTTGGGTGATGTATGGTCGTTTTTTGGGCTTCATCATTTTTTGGAGAGATACCAGAGAAAAACTGGATGAATTGTTTCAGTTTATTAGCAACAGTACCACCTTTCTGAGGTTTACATTGGAGGTTAATAGTGAAGTGATACATTACTTGGATGTGTCCTAATATCACTGAACAAGGAAAACAAGAGTTTTGAGTCTACACTGAACAGGAAACACTCCTATTCCAACTCCCTTCTACATTTTACTAGTGGGCACCCACTACATCAAAAAAGGTCCTTAATTAAAGGACAGTGTGTTAGACTAGCCAAAATGACGAGTTGTGTGGAGGTCTTTATCAAGGAGTGTGAGATACTTAAGGAGATGTTGTTGGTGAGGGGGTACCCAGATAAACTACTGAGTGAGGTGATTGGGGAGGTAGTAAGTAAAAGAACGAAGGGTATTTTCAAACCCTTGTTAGGAAATACTGCACCCCTGACCAATGTGCAGCAAAATGGTACTGACACTGTGCAAAGACAGACCAATTATAAAGGAGTCTTGATTTTACCATATAATATTTTCCTCTATGAGATTAAGGAGGTCATAAGACACAACTGGAGCATTTTTTCAATGGAACATTGAAACATTAGGTATAAAGTAGGAGATAAACCTACCAAAGTCTATAAGAAGGATCTTTGTTTTAAAAATTTGCTGGAAACCAATAGTGTTACAGTGGCTGAAAGGGGCATGCACAAATGTGGAAGATTCCACCAGTATAACTTTATTTTAGAAGGAGACGGGGTAGGAATAGGTACTGGTCAGTATATTGAAACCACTATCAAAGGTTATTGTTTTACTTCTGGGGTGGTTTACATGGCAGTGTGTCAAGTATGTTGAATGTTCTATATTGGCAAGACCAAGGGGTCATTTAGAAAAATAATTTACCAACACCAGTAAGATATTTCAAAACTATATGAATAGAAGGCACTTGCAAAACATGTTAAAAACCACCCAGAACATTATTTTAAATACATGGCTATGGAAAAAGTTGATATGGGTCTAAGAGGGGGACACTTTGATTTATTTTTGCAGTATAAAGAACTAAAGTGGCAAATAAAGTACAATGCTAGTGTACCCCCTGGAGTCAATGATGTGATTTCTATTAGTTGCGTTTTAAAAATGAAAGTTGAATTTGCTTTTTAAATTATTTTTTGTTTAGAGTATTCTAACTCAACCACTGTGTATGTTCTGTAGTATATTTAAAAACAATATATGTACTGTGTTTTAAGACAGGCTGGGTTGAAGCGGATTGATTCATTCAGAACATGTGATTTTTTTATTGTATTATACAAGTAGAGAAAGTAGAGGTTTTTTTTCATTCTGAAGAAGTCATTTATACCATTGACGAAAGCGCTAAAGTGTGTTTTAATAAAGGGGATCCATCATCCTGCCACTTGTCTTTTGGTTAGTTTTTCTACTTTTCCTAGTTTGGAGTGTGTTCTTGATGTTACAATTAACAGACATTAGGGTAGTAATAAATATTTTCAGGTTAAACTTGGACAGGTTGCATGTTGCTTGGACAGGTTGCATGTTGCTTTATAAACATGTTTAAGTGGATGTGTGAGATATCCAGTTGTGTACATTGGGAGATGGTCACTGAGACAGCCTGACATTGTACCTGCGGTGGTGAATTTGCTAGGACCTGATCCTAGGATTCAGTCTAATAAGGAATATGATGTTGTCCTATAGTGGGGGTATTAATTAGTTGTGTGCTATACAAGTTCATGTTAGATATACAATAGTTAAGAGTTCATGTCCAACTAATTGATACTGATACCACCTAGTAGTAGTTTTTTTTTTTTTTTTTTTGTGGAAATGTTATATATATCCAAATATAGGATATCTTCAGTCTTCTTCTTCTTCTTTCAGCTGCTCCCATTAGGGGTCACCACAGCAGATCAACTGTTTCCATTTCTTCCTGCCCTCTGCATCTTGCTCTGTCACACCAACCACCTGCATGTCCTCTCTCACCACATCCATAAACCTTATATTAGGCCTCCCTCTTTTCCTGTTACCTGGCAGCTTCAACCTTAGCATCTTTTTCCCAATATACTCTGCATCCCTCCTCAGCACATGTCCAAACCAACGTAATCTTGCCTCTCTGGCTTTGTCTCCAAACCGTCCAACCTGGGCTGACCCTCTAATATACTTATTCCTAATCCTGTCCATCCTCGTCACACCCGGTGCAAATCTTATCTTCAACTCTGCCACGTCAAGCTCTGACTCCTGCCTTTTTGTCAGTGCCACTGTCTCCAACCCATATAACATAGCTGGTCTCACTACCCTCTTGTAGACCTTCCCTTTCACTCTTACTGGTACTCGTCTGTCACAAATCACTTCTGACACTCTTCTCCACCCACTCCATCCTGCCTGTACTCTCTTCTTCACCTCTCTTCCACACTCACTATTACTCTGAACTCTTGATCCCAAGTACTTAAACTCATCCACCTTCACCACCTCTACTCCCTGCATCCTCACCATTCCTCTATCCTCCCTCTCATTCACACACATATATTCTGTCTTAGTCCTGCTGACCTTCATTCCTCTTCTCTCTAGAGCATATCTCCACCTCTCCAGGGTCTCCTCCACCTGTTCCGTACTCTCACTACAGATCACAATTTCATCTGCAAACATCATAGTCCACCGGGACTCCTGTCTGATCTCGTCTGTCAACCTGTCCATCACCATTGCAAATAAGAAAGGGCTCAGAGCTGATCCTTGATGTAATCCCACCTCCACCTTAATTGTATCAGTCACTCCCACCGCAGACCTCACCGTTGTCACACTACCCTCGTACATATCCTGTACCACTCTTACATACTTCTCTGACACTCTCAACTTCCTCATACAATACCACAACTCCTCTCTAGGCACCCTGTCATATGCTTTCTCTAAATCCACAAAGACACAATGCAACTCCTTCTGACCTTCTCTGTACTTCCCCATCAACAGTCTCAGAGCAAACATCACATCTGTAGTGCTCTTTCCTGGCATGAAACCATACTGCTGATCACTAATCATCACCTCCCTTCTTAACCTAGCTTCCACTACTCTTTCCCATAACTTCATGCTGTGACTGATCAGTTTAGTCCCCCTGTAGTTACTACAGCTCTGCACATCACCCTTATTCTTAAAAATCGGTACCAAAACACTTTTTCTCCATTCCTCAGGCATCCTCTCACTTCCCAAGATTTCATTAAACAATCTAGTTAAAAACTCCATTGCCATTTCACCTAAAAACCTCCATGCTTCCACAGGTATGTCATCTGGACCAGCAGCCTTTCTGTTCTTCATCCTCTTCATAGCTATCCTTACTTCCTCCTTGCTAATCCACTGCACTTCCTGATTCACTATCCGCACATCATCCAACCTTCTCTCCCTCTCATTCTCTTCATTCATCAACCCCTCAAAGTACTCTTTCCATCTGCAACACACTCTCCTCACTTGTGAGTACATTTCCCTCATTATCCTTTATCACCCTTACCTGCTGCACATCTTTACTAGCTCTGTCCCTCTGTCTAGCCAGTCGGTACAGGTCCTTTTCTCTCTCCTTAGTGTCCAACCTTTTATACAACTCTTCATGTGCCTTATCCTTAGGATATCTTCAGTGTATTGTTTTATTTTCAGGAAAGTAATAAAAAGCACTGCTGAACTACGTTTTGGTATTAGTTTGTTATACAGGGAAATATGGTAGTTTTGGTGAAATATTAAAGTAATGCCAAGACCCTTCCTCTTTATATGGTCATTATGGGGTGTCATTGCAGAGTTGTTTATGCTGGATTTAAATCAAGTTTCAGTTACAGTAAGAATATCAGGCTTGTCTTGGTTAATCCTGGCATATAGCTCAGTGGTTTTATTTCTTAAGCTTCAAATATTTATGGCAGCAAAGGTTAGATTATTGGGGTTGGGGGTTGATCATTGTGGGATTAGAGTAGTGTATGGAAGGGAACTGTCTTGATGTTGGCTGTGACAGATGGGGTCAGGATTAGGGTGAATACCTCCTCCTAGGGGGAGTTTAGTATATTGTGGTATTACTGATTCTAGTTTTAGATGATATGTTTCCACTTAATTTTATTTTGATTTGAGTTTAAATGGAGTTAGTCTATATTCTGGGTAAAGGTGAAGGGCTTCATTAAATACATTTGGTACAACGTCTGTAGAGTTTAGGGAGGAATCATGGATATCTGCTTGGGACAGAAGAGCTATTACTGAATCATGCTAAGATGACAGATGACTCAGTAGGAGGAGACGTACAGAGGAAAAGCTGAAGAATAGCATAATTAAGTAAACTGTTCAATATTTTATTGATGGCAGGTAGTGGGGAAGTAGGAATCAAGAAAGAAGCATGAATCTGCAAGGCTGTAAGATATTTAGTGGTTCTGCAGTCTTACAGCTGGCAGAAAGTACGTAGGAAGCAAGTATTTTCTATGAAGGGAGGAGGTGTGGTTGTCCTGATCACTTATCTTATGTTTCTGATATGTGAGAACTACAGGGACTTGATAGGATATGAGGATATAGTTCAGAAAGGAAGTAGTGAGGGTTTATTTAGCAGTGGCTCTTTCAAATGAGACACCTGTTTGCTTTTAAGTTGATCTGTATTGCTCTGGGTCCCTGAAGACTAACAGAAACTGACGACCCACCACTGGGCCAGTAATCAAGGAGCCTCAATACTCGCCACTTGGGGCCATACAGTGGGAGTGTGATGAGTGTATACACACACATACACACACACACACACACACACACACACACACACACACACACACACACACACACACACACACACACACACACACTATATCCAGATGCAGCTCTCTGCATCAAGTGCAATTTCCCTCAAGAGCACACAGAGACCACAGTCAGTCTGGGGCCTCTTTCTCCAGATCCCCAATAAGACTCCCCACTGGCAAAGCTACAGAGTTGAGATCTCAGGTGAGTGGCGAAGCCATGACCTCCAGCACTCTGTCCAACCAGTGCTTCATGTCTCTCTCCAAGTAGCTGACACACTCTTTGTGGTTTGATTTACACGCATACACACACCTTGGAAAGGATGGCACAGATTTACTAGCTATGCCACCTTTTGCCCAGACTATAAGGTAGTTATCACTGTCACCAGACAACTCCTTATCAGCTACTTTAAGGCCCTTAACAAAGGGTGTCCAATCTTACTGTGTAATATTAATACAAATGGTAGTTTGACCAAGAGCAAGGCTATTAGGAGTGGCCCACACAGTGTCACCAAATAAATATGCAAGTACTCTCAAAACTTAAATATCAGTAGACAGATCAGCCACAATGAAAGGTTTAAGTATATTTAATAATAAAAGAACAAGAAAATACTCTGTATATATTCACAGTGACATCAGAGTTCAAAATCACAGGAAATATTTCAAACATTGCAGGACAGTCTCAAATAAAGAAAAATATCTAAACTAAGCTTTGCTATATTCCTGACTATATCCAAGAGAATTATACTGTTCCCTAGAAACTTCATCAGAGCAAGGCGGATGTTGTGGTGAATGGATCTTCTAGTTGTTATCAGGTCCAAGACAAATGCACTCTCTCACAGAGTTCTCAAATTAATAACTCAAATATTGCTGCTGGGATAGCTTGCAGAATGACATTTCTTTTCATCTGACTCTATCCAGGGTGAAACCCCCATTGCTGGAAGCTGGCAGTATTTAGCATCTACCTGTGAAAATATATAGACCTCAGATCTTTAGCAGATGTGCAAGTCATAAAACCATTGCATTCCTTCATACTTTCACAGGTAGTAATTAGTTCACTTCAAAGACAATACAGAAAGGTTCTCAGCACAGACTCTGTGTCTGTAGCTGCAATGAAAACTGAAAGATACCATCTTTTATTGCATAGCCATAAAGTAATTTAATTTTAGCTATTTTTCTGAAGTTAGCCTGCTGTGTTCCAGTTTCCACTGTTATACATACATTTAAACAGTTACAATAGTGCATGTACATTTCTGTTCTATTCCAGTAGGGCACACTGTGGTTACATTTCATACAGCACTTTGCAACACACACTTCTATACCAGCAGTTTGATATACACATGACACACAGCTCTAATGCATTTGTAAGACAAGCACCTTATATAAATCATGTTGATGTTCACAAATGTCATATAATTTACAAAATTCCGGATAGTTGTGCTGGCAGTATCTCCCTTTCATCACAGACACATTTATGTAAAATTTTTGACTTTTATTTTACCTCTGATCATTAGTTTTCTTTCTCCTCTCTGTGAAATAATAGTCTGTTTTGATGGCTTCACTCCTTTTGTATCTCAGGTGCACCACTGCTCCTAAAGATTTTTTTTCTAGCCAACCTTCTGGGCTCTTGCTTTTTTCATAAGATCATTCGATTCTGGATACCACTTTTGTGCTTTTGGTTTTGCCATCAGAATTTTTGGCAGTTTTCCACTGTAGCAGGCATTTCTTACTACTGTTTTGCTTATTGGCCTATTTCTGTATAGATCTTAGGTTTTTCATCACTTTAGATTACTCTGCTTTTCTGTTATTTGTTGTTTTTTATCCTGGTTTAATTTTTATTAACATACTTATTTGTTTGATTTTATTTAATTATTGACATGATCTGAAACTATGGCAGCTTAGACTTTATTGAAAGCCCTTATGTTTTCTTTTACTACTTTTATTTTTGTACTATTATTTGGGATATATAGATGACCCGTGGTGGTGGTGCTGCGGTAGCATTGTCGCCTCACAGTAAGACGCTGTCCGGTTCGATTCTCAGCTAGAGCGTTTTCTGCATGGAGATATGCGTGAATGGGCGTACCTTCGTTGAAGGTTGTGCATCAGGGCTGGTAACTCGGCATGTAAAAATCAACTACCACTCATTAGCGGACCGGAGTTCCGCTGGGCGACCCCTAACTGGGAAAACCCGAAAGACACAACATTTGGGATATATAGATGGATGGATTTGTCATACAATTTCAGTGTTTTTCATGGTTGCAATTTTGTTTATAGACCAGAGAGTTGGGTTACAATAGTCCTATTGTTTTCTCTACACTGTTTAAAGTTATTCCTCAACATACCCCCGGATTCAGCAAGCCCTGCATGGCATGCATGATCATTGTAAGAGGTAATGTTGGCAATATGGTGGCCGAGCGATCCAGGTACGTGCTCATTTGACGTGCACGAGTGCTCTTGCACTAGTCCTGCACATTCCCAGACCCTGTATACAAACTACCCCAATTGCAGTTGAAAACGATGCAAATGAGGTAAATCTAATATCCATTAAGCCGGAATCAGGCTGTGCAGAACTAGCATAATCTGCAGAAATGTACTCAGTTAGTAACAGAGTATATTTCTGCAAAGTCCAAAACGGAGACATGACAGCTCCAAATAAAGGCTGCATATCATTGAGGAAGCATGCCAATGGCCAAGTATAAGGCTATTGACATTGCAAACAATACAAAAAGTAAAAAATTCAACTTTTATTTTATTTTTGCCAATCTCGGCTGTATAAGCATAGGGCAGCAGCGTGCAAACAGGATCGGTGGGAAAATAAACCTAAAACAAGCATTCTAACTAAAATCTGTATTCTGCCATGCAAGTCAATGGCAGGCAAAAGACAACCTGGCCAGTGAATAGTGGTTGCTAAGGGGGAAGGCGCAGTGTGACACATGTAACTATACATTAGCAGGCAATCCTATGCAAATGAGGGGAAAGATAGTGAATCCCAGTTTTCCCCAGCATGTGAGGCAGGTCCCAATAGTGTAAGAGTATGAATAGCTGAGTGCAAGACTAGGAGGTAGGTAACATCATGGGTGGGTGTGTCAGGCATACTGTAAGCGGATTGGAGCCCTGTGGCTTGGGTTTGCTCCTAGCTTAGCACAGCTAAGCTACGGGGTGTGTCTAAACCTACCTAGCACTCATTACAAAGTGTAAGTGAGTGTGCGCACTGGGTTCTACAGGAAGAAAAAAGAAGTTACACCAGGAAATAGCAGCAGTGTGCACATTTGAGCACTCTGTTTGCATGGCGCACCCCCGGACTTAAACAGAAGGGCAATGGGATGGGAAAACAGCAGTAGGAAGGTAATCAAGGAGTACGAGCTTAGCTGCCAGGTGAAACATATCAGAACCAGCCAATGACACAGGCAGCAGACCAGCCCAGCCCAGAACACTACTATAAACTATGCAAATACCTACCCCTCTGGTTTTTCCCACACTCTACACCACCAGTGTAAACAAGTGGGGAACTTTTAACACTCACAACAGCAAAATGTTAGGGGCTGCAATAGGTATCATACAATTTGTGTAACAGGCTGAGTGTGGTGAGGATGTGAATGCTGCTGAACAACCCACAATGAGGAGACGGAGAAGAGTGTACAGACCCAGGGTAACCTACCAAGAGCTACATGAGCTGAAGATTGTGGAGCGCTATAGGGTGGACAGGGACCTCCTACAGCAAACTGTTGAGCTGTGCCGGCCACGCCTCACACACAGAACTAACAGAGGGGAAACCATCCCAGTGGATACCAAGGTATGTGTAGGCCTAAGAATACTAGCTACAGGTACCTTCCAAAGGCCAACTGGGGATATGATGGGGATTTCACAGACATCAGCATCCAGGGTACTTCACCAGTTCCTGGATGCCATGTCAGCACATGTTGGTGAGCACGTATATTTCCCCATTACCCGCAAGGCGTTGGCCAGCAATATGTGTCTCTTCCACCAAACAGCAGAATACCCTGAGGTAGTGGGTGCAATAGACTGCACGCACATACGCATCAAAGCACCACCCGGTGAGTGGGGTAGGGTCTACATCAACCGCAAGGGCTTCCCCTCTATCAACTGCCAGGTCATGTGTGATGCCCAGTGTATAATACTGAATGTGTGTGCTGGCTGCCCTGGAAGCTATCATGATTCCCACATCTGATGCAGCTGTACCAGTGATTTGCCAATGGGAACATCCCACACGGTCACCTAGTGGGGGATGATGGATATGCACTGGAGCCGTGACTGATGACACCCATCAGAAATGCACAGACACATGAACAAGAACTCCATAATGAGACACACGCGCAAACAGGAATCATAATAGAGCATGTGTTTGGGATGCTCAAGTCATGGTTCTGTTGCCTGGACACATCTGGTGGAGCCTTACAGTACTCACCAACTACATGTACCCAAATTGTCCTTGTATGTGCCATGCTACACAATAAGATCCTGCGGAAACAGCTTCAGCAGGAACTGCATTGGGCAGGGCCACACCCCCCCCCCCACCATTGCCAAGGTCTGCACAGGCACAGAGTGACTTGGAGGAGGAACAACCTGAGCCTGCCCCTGTAGGCAGAAGAAGACATGCCCAGTATACCCTGGCCTTGGCAAAGTGGCAACGCATAGCACATACACTGACAAGGGAGGGACCCAGGGAATAACACCTCTCTCTGACCCTCACATACAGTAAAAGGGATGCCAAACATTACACTACCTGTGCCTAACCATGTGTATGGAGTGTACTATGTGCATCTGACATAGGCAGCCCTGCAGCACCATCATCAATACTGGGACACCCACAAGGTAAGTGACTCACACATGCCAGTCAGGAGGGGGGTCGCATACCCAACAACAGTTACAGCCAGCAGGACAGGTGTAGACAAACACAAACAAATGCTGTACTATGGCCTCTGAATGAGGGCTTATGGGTAACCTCCCCCCCAGGCCTACACAGACAGACTATAGCAGGCCAGTCAGTGGGATGTCAGTTGTGTAGGCTAGGAAGTCAGAAACTAATATGTGGGTAATTAAAAGATAAAAACTGTAGTACACTGGTATGCCACTAGCCAGCACGATAGGTAAGACTACAGACTGAAATAGCGTACCTGACATACCAGTACAGTCCTAGCAAATGTGTACAAGTGTAATGTGCCCCCCCATCCTACATAGACATATAATAACAGACAGGTGTGCCCCCCATCCTGTGTAGAAATGTAGAAATAGTCAGGTGTCCCCCCCGCTATGCAGAAATGTAGCAACAGTCAATGCCAAATGACTGATGGATACCCTGCAGATACAGCATGCTACCTGTCGGTGTACAACACAAAGGTCAGCACTGCAGTACAAACTACCTGGACTTGATCCACACATGCAATACAGATAGCCATACTGGGCATGCTCACACACAAACACATGAAGGCCATGTCTGCAAACACCAGTAAACCAGATATATCCGGCAGTTGCAAATGTTAGAGCAGACACGTCAGTATGCAGCACTCATGCCTTGCACACACAGTGGATAGGAATACAGACATATATGCAAGGACAATACACTATAATAAACCAAAGGTAGAAGGACATAGATGTGTGGAAGAGGGTGACCGTGACAAGAAGCCATCCAGGCCTGTCCCACTCAGCACACAGCCAAAGGGCCCCAGAAACATGACGTGCAGATGTCACTCACTGCAGATACTAGCGACCAGTACCTGTCAGCATCACAGACTATGTGGTGCACATGCCAGCTGTGCAACATGACTGTACAAGGAAGTAGTCATCTAGTAGCTGTATACACATACCTGTGACATATAACCCCGTGTGTGGCTGCATGTGGCGTGTCATCCCCTAGATGAATGGGTTATGGCCCATGCATACACCACCCTCCCCATAGACCTACTATGACAAGCCTACTGAGGTCATCCAATGTGAAATACACCTTTGGGAGAGTTGTAGCCCAGTAATCTCTGTGGCGCATCCTAGAACTGCATACTGCTGTAGTGTGATAAACTAGTTAGGTGGGAGTTCTAACCCCAGACTTGGCAAGTGTGTGTGTGTGTGTGTGTGTGTGTGTGTGTGTGTGTGTGTGTGTGTGTGTGTGTGTGTGTGTGTGTGTGTGTGTGTGTGTGTGTGCATGTTTGTGTGCATGTCTGACTGTGTAGAGAGCCATGCGTTTTAGGGTACTCACACTTCTTACAATTCATATACCCAACTTTGGCAAGGCTGCTGATGTCACCCACCTAGAAATACACCTCTGGGAAGGCTGTAGCCCAGTAATCTCTGTAGCGCATCCTGTAACTGCGTACTGCTGTAGTGTCAGAGTAGTTAGGTAGGAGGTCAAATCCCAGACGTGGCAACTGTGTGAGTCTTTGTGTGCGTGTCTGTCTGTCACTGAATGTGTAGAGAGCAATGCTTTTTAGGGTACTCACACTCCTTTCAATTCATATACACAACTTTGGCAAGGCTGCTGATGTCACCCACCTAGAAATACACCTCTGGGAAGGGTGTAGCCGAGTGATCTATGTAGTGCATACTGCTGTAGTGTGGTAAAATAGTTAGGTAGGTGTTCTAATCCCAGACATGGCAAGTGTGTGCGTGTCTGTCTCTGTCTGTCGGACCCTCTCTCTGTAGAGAGGAATGCTTTTTGGGTACTCACACACCTTACAACTCATATGCCAACTTTGGCAAGGCTGCTGATGTCACCCACCTAGAAATACACCTCTGGGAAGGTTGTAGCCCAGTAATCTCTGTAGTGCATCCTGTAACTGCGTACTGCTGTAGTGTGAATTAAAACCATGGTAGGGTTCCACCCCCACCCATGGCAGTTCTGGATGTTTTGTGTGTGTCACTGTCTGTGTAGGGTGCAATGCATTTTAGGCTAGTCACACACAGCACATTTCAGATGCCCTACTTTGGCAATCCTGCTGATGTCATTCATTGTGAAATACACCTTTGGGGAAGGAGTGCTCTAGTAATCCCCGTGGTGCGTCCTATAACAGCTCCATGCTACAGTGTGATATAGACCTCTGTTAGGGGTTCTACACCCACACATGTCGATTGTGGATGTTTTGTATGTGTGTGTCACTGTCTGGGTAGGAAGCAATGCATATTATTCTAGTCACACACAGTACATTTCAAATGCCCTACTTTGACAATCCTGCTGATGTCATTCATTGGGAAATACACCTTTGGGGAAGGAGTTCTCTAGTAATCCCCATGGTGTGTCCTATAACAGCTCCATGCTGTAGTGTGATATAGACCTCTGTTAGGGGTTCTATACCCACACATGTCGGTTGTGGATGTTTTGTGTGTGTCATTGTCTGTGTAGGGAGCAATGTATTTTAGGCTAGTCACTCGCAGTAAATTTCAAATGCCCTACTTTGGCAATCCTGCTGATGTCAGTCATTG
The DNA here is from genome assembly GCF_019279795.1 of Protopterus annectens. Classification (NCBI taxonomy): domain Eukaryota; kingdom Metazoa; phylum Chordata; order Ceratodontiformes; family Protopteridae; genus Protopterus; species Protopterus annectens. Next base: position 1,223,910,907 of record NC_056726.1, on the reverse strand, counting down.
TGAAATACACCCTTGGGGAAGGAGTACTCCTGTAATGTCCATGGCGCGCACTATAACTGCCTAGTGCTGTAGTGTAATAAACTAGTTAGGTAGGGGTTCTACTCCCAGACATAACAGGTGTGTGTGCATGTGTGTATTTGTAACTCATATCCTGTGTAGAGGTGGTTGAGTGCATGTGGCCAATGTGGAGCGGGTTTTGCATATTTCTTATATGGTGGCCGTACTATATACCAGAATGTCCACTGTACAGGAATAACAGATGTAAAATAGCTGAGAGGCTGGAGTGCAAAGCCATACCCATACATGTGACATCAAGGCCAGGCAATCACAGTTAGTAACCCCAGTATTACCCAGAGCACACACTCAACCCATGTCTCATACACACACACATGCCTAGGCAACAGCCAATATGTGGGTAGTACACTGCATATTGGCCAATGACAGTAACTATGGAGTGACTGCAGTGGGCTACAGAGGGCATGTCACCCTGTCCAACTGTCCACTATGCACGTACATGCAGACAGTGCACCTCCCCTATGTTTTCCAATGGACACCTGCACCACTGTGGCGCCATCACATGTGACCCACAATGGACACACCATGCCTAACAACATGCCCTGTATGGACAGATGCCACTGACAACAGGGAATGCTGCTAGCATGCTCTCAATGTAGGTGAAGGGTAAACCTGCTGGCCATTACTAATTCCTGTCAAACGTGGGCAAGACTGGCACATCTGATGATAATCTGTGTTCACAACATGGGCCAGACACCCCAGGTACAGTTCCACATGTCACTGTACATGCATGTGGGAGATGTGCACATACCAGACACCATCCATGTCATGGACTACGGAACACATACATGGCAAGCGATGCACTGCATTGGCCACGCACAATAGTCATCCAGATGACTGGATGGGGGATACAATGCCCCTGTGTGGGCAAATGCAGACACTACAGCCCTGAGCCACAATGCAGACCATCGCCATGTGACCTGATGCCAAGGTATACCCATTACCTAGCCTTGTACAGCCGTCTGGCACAGCTGACCACCAGACACCTGTGCAGGCATGCACCCATGCATGTCAGTACTGGCACCCTGTGTGTTTGTGTGTGTTGCATGGTGCGTATGTTCACATACACATTCCCTACAACCCCCACAGGCATACTGAAACATGCTGTCTGATGTCAGACACCTCCCCATACCCTTTGCCCATACAACCCGTGTGGTGCATGTGATACCTGCACAGTGATGTGTTGTGGCAATACCACTACTGATGAGTTGTACTCCTGGCCCTGCCAAGTGTGTCAATGTGTGCGTGTGTCCCTGTGAGAGTGTGGCTGAGTTGACGCTGGCACCTGTTCATGCAGACAGACACGTGTATGTCACCTACCATATAGCTACCGTATCCCTGTTGCAGATGTCACTCACCATCACATATATGTTCTGAGTACTCCACAACAGGTAAACCATGTGGCACATCCAATAACTGCATCGAACTGTGATAGCACCACATAGCTGTCAGAGGTTTGATACCCTGTGCAGGTAAGTGTGTGACACAAACATGCTTCAGGTTTACTCTCTGACCCCTTTATGACATCTCTTTGCCTCTGTCTGCCTCTCCCACCCCCTCTCTGGTGGATGTGGAGACCTACACCTGCTTTACTTAGTAGCAGCATGTGTAATTTAAGTAATGGTTATGATCAGCTAATGGCCTCTGCATGAACTGCAGCCCTCCCCTAGCTGATTGCATGTGAAACAGCTGTGGTAACATTTCCATAGCCAATTGCATGGAAACACACTCCAATATCTAGGAACATCATGGTGGTGTTGGCCCTTTTCATGCACTGTGAGCAGAAACTAGATCTGTCATTTGGCAAACAGCATCTCAGATGGATTGGGGATTTACCACTAACAACATACACTGTGGAAAGAGGGCAACAAACAGGAGGGGAATGTGCCTGACCTGACTACAGACTAAGTGCTGCTATACCGCAGTTGGAGTAATGTTGGTTTAACAGTTTTTGTGTGGATATGGCTGTCATACATGTGTCAATACCTGCCATGTCAGTTCCAAGTTTATGAGAAATCCCCATCTGCAGGGTAATCTGCAGACTGGACAGTGTTGTGTGTTTGGTCTCATGTGTTACCCACGGAGCATCTATCTGTGGACTGCAAAAGGTAGTGTGAGGACTGCAGTCTGTAGATGGTGAATGCCGTGATAGTTACTGACGTCATATCCCTCATAGGACATATGTTGCAACAAACCTTGTTACAACAGTAAATGTATGCGGTTATCACAGCAACATCTCAATATTGGCCCTGTGTTTGTGCTTCCAGCCACACCTCTGTCAACCTTTGTACATATGTTGTGCATGAAGTGGTGCATATGTGCTGTACACCATAACTAGTGTCATATCTGATAAGCCAGTGATATATCAGACTGCTACACATGTTATGTACAGTACGGGTTATATTTCATGACATAACCTGGACATTCTGTGGATGTGTGTACAGTACTGAGGTCTGTGTACTTATGGTGAATGTCGACAGTGTGTGTATTGTTAATATGTACTTTAGCCTGTGTACAGACTGTGGTAGATGTCATTGTTCTAGTTCCCCTCCTATCTGATGTTACATGCTGCTCCACTGTATGGTACAGTATTGGCGTATATGTTTATAGGGCCATACACACACACACACGTGTCCCATACCACAGACAGCCATTAGACCAAACTGTGTAGCAGCCCAGTAGATGCAGGGTCAGTCTGTAAGTGGCACATATGAGGATGGTGTAGAACAGATAGTCCATATACTGCAATATTATGCTAGCTTACCATATGTGGCTGTGGCTGTGTTCGTATTGGTTGTGGTTATGTACTTTCACACAGGTGTATCTTACCCTGTGCTGTGACATGCCTGTTGAGTCTGCTATATATGCAGGTACATGTGCATTCCCCCATAGGAGATGTAGGCCAGTGTTGAGCCAGTCTGCCTGCAGCCTGCACAGTGCATTGTTATATGCCTAGCAGCTTAGTGTACTTACCCAGTGAGATGTCATGTGCAGATACTTGCCAGATGTATTGCTGCTGGGCCTCCCTTAACAGTCATGTATGTCAGACAGAGCAGTGGGATGCTGTACAGATGTATGTCAATATCTAGTGGGTAGTATGTGGCAATGGCACCCCTGTACCAGTGGTCATTATGTGTCAGGCCAGACAGGGGTGTGTGAATGCATAACCTGTGGTGGCAAATGTATACCAGTCGTTATGTGTTATACCCATCTACATGGCTGTCTACATGCATACTGTCAGGCATGGTACACATGTTTGCACTAAGGGCTTATGTGTATACCTCTGGACTGTACAGTGTGTGCCAGAAATTCCATATATATTGGCCAATATCTCTGCTGCAGTCCACAGCGGCATTATGTGCTAGCAGCGGTACTGTACAATGATGTCCTTAGGATGTCTGTCAGTAGCCAATGGCACACATGTTATAAGCAGATGTGACCTCCCACACACGTCTGTGAAGACAATCCCAATGACAGCAGCAATAGTCTACTAATATACCTGCTATACATACCTGACATCCCCTTCAACTATGACATTGGGACTATAGGGGCTGGGGTAGGGCTACACTCCATATCCAGGACATATGGTGGAAATATATGTACATATACTTATCCAGATAACCATATATATATATATATATATATATATATATATATATATATATATATATATAATTACACATGTGTAGTACTTCCAATTACCACTGTCATGCCAACCACCCATTATAAATCTCTACATCATGTGGGCGTGCTCCCTTTAAATTTCCTGTGTGATGGACATCCTTCCTGTGTGTGGGCATTAGTGTTACCAACAGCAGGTAGCAATTCCTCTTACAGGAGAACCAGCACACTCAGGGCAGCCACATATTTGTAGGAGGAACAGGAACTACAGACAGATTGCGAGTAGAGTTGTGTTATGCTTTGTATAGTACTGATGTTACTGGGTGTGTGTACATACTAGTTTATCTTGGAATGCAGTCTGTCTGCATAGCTCACAACTGTGGGCCTATCCTCTTGCTGGCCAAAGCTATGCCTATCATGTCTTGTCTGTCTACCACACAGGTCCTGTGTCAGATATTACACTGGCAGTGTGTGTGTGGAGTGCTATCGGTACATGGCTACATCTATTTCTGTTTCTAACCTCAATTCCCTGACTAAGGGTATGTTGCAGACTATCCTGTAACACCAGCAACTTGTTTAGTGTATGGCAACAGTTGCCCACATATATGCCTGTGTTCCATCTTCTGTCCTCCACCTACATACCAAGCTTTGCACATATGTCATGCTGTTGGTGGTTGTTCTGTAGTGGGCTGTGAGTATATCACACTGCCATTGCTGCCATCAGTCCACTACTGTTGCATCCCCCACACATATGGTGGGGCTGGGGCCATATATGTTTGGGCGTCACCTACACAATACATGTGTGCCCTTATGCACTCCAGAGGCCAGTGTATGTAACAGTGGTATATGGCCCTGTCTTATTGAGTCTAGGGGGGGAGCACCATAAATGACCTAGGCTGTTACAAAATGTGGGGGTATCAGAGGTGAGCTGCCTTAAGGTATCTGGATGTACAGTACCATATACTTCACCTATATTTACATTACTTACATGAATTGGGTTAATACAATCCTACTGCCCCCTGCCATACAGACTGTTCTGTTAGTCGGTGTGCTTGTGATGGTGTCAGTTATGCCTTGTTATGTAGCAGTTACAACCCATGTGGTCACGTGACGTCTTTACCACCGACTGAGTTTGTACAGTGCGTAGATCGAGGCTGCTGAACTATACACCTGCATTACATACTGTTGATTGTTTGGTATCCTGTGGCCAAGTTTGTCTTCACTATTGTACAATTTGAAGGGCTTGGCCTGGACAGCAAAAGTTCTGAACCTTTCCAGACTACTGTATTAGTGTAACTGTTTCACAGTTGCATTACTCTGTTTATATGGTTGTCAGTCTCTGAACAGCTATATGACATGGCATATAGAACTGTAATAGTACACGATTAAAGGTTTTCCATTCCTGCAAACCTGTGTGCGGTGTTTTTCCAATGACCTCTCTGTGGGTATATGTTGCAGGCAACGATTGTCATTTGTATGGGTGGCCCATACAGTGTCCAGTCATTAAGAGGTTAACTGTAGGCATAGTGGCTGTTCCATATTATGTGCACCTTCTACTTATGTATCTTACTGTACATATAACTGCATGTGTAGTCACAAGTATATATATATATATATATATATATATATATATATATATATATATATATATATATCAAAATGCACTCACTCGAGGCACTCCTTAAAATGGAGAACATCGATATCTGTGCAGTGACTGAGACCTAGTTCAAGGCTCCAGAGAGCACCCCTGCACTACCAGGCTATAACTCATACCACACTTTTCGGCCATGTAACCTGGACAGGAACACCAAAAACGGAGGTGTGTCCATATTTATTAAGGATATCCACACCTCCAGGCTAGTTGCTCAGCATAATGCACCCAAGGTTATCCAACTGCAACTAACTCTGGGCAAAACTGCAATCCAAATTGTAGCTTGCTACAGATCCCTCACCATGCACCAAGATTCCCACTCCTCTTTTCTTGATGTACTGGAAAATATTAGGGTTAAACCAAACACCCTAATAATGGATGATTTCAACTACCCCACCATTAACTGGGAAAACTACTCGTGTACCAACTCCTTCACACAACACTTTCTGGAATTCATAAACTCCAATGCCCTGGATCTACTTATCCACACCCCCACCAGGGGCAACAATATCATAGATCTAGTCATTACCAACATGAGTGACCGGTGTTCCACATCTGAAGTCAACTCCTCGATGGTCCGATCCAACCATAAGCTAATCACCCTTGATATCCACATCCCGCCCCCACACCCCATTAAGGAAACCATGGTAAAAAATTTCTCCAGAGCCAACTTCATGCATCTTAAGACAGAAGTGATGAACTTCATGACACCCATGCAGATGGACAATACAGTCACGACTGCTGAATCCTACACAAATGCACTCTATAAGCACTTACACGAGTGCATGGATCATGCTATCGAAACAGAACCAAGACACTATCCTCCAAAAAAAGGAAGCCAATCTGGTGGTCCCCTGCCATAAACAAACTGTACAACAGAAGGAAGAAATTGTTACAAAAGAGAGTAAAGTCCCATGAGTGAAGGAGCTCCCTGGTCAGCCTCAGTAGGAAGTTGAGATCCCTTATAAGATCCTCCAAAGCTAGCTACGAAAACAAAATCACCACTGATTCTAAGGACAACCACAAAGCATTCTATAGTTATGTCAAGAATCTTAATGGCAACACCCAGATCTGCTCTGAGTTACAGCACAACGGCACGAAAATTACAGAACCAACTGATATTGCCAACATCCTGGCAGATAGGTTCAGTGCTAACTTTACCACCCCACCCCCTAAAGGGCCCATATCTATACAGGAAGAATGCAGAGTCCCTGTAATCACAACTATGCAGGTAAAAGCTGCACTCTCTAAAGCCAAAAACACAGCATCCATGGGACCGGACAACATCCCAGGCTGCATTTTACATGAACTTCAGAATGAACTGGCTCCCCACTTAAGCACCATGTTCAATCACAGCCTCACATCAGGCTTTGTGCCCACTGAATGGCTCCACAAAGGGGGAGCCACCACTGATCCCGGGAGCTATCACCCTATTAGCCTGACAAGCCTGGTCTGCAAGGCCATGGAACGTATCATTATGGAACTCATAAACAAAGACATTGGTAACCTCCAAACTCTGGATCCCACCCAGTTTGGATTTGTGAAAGGCATATCATGCCTCCTGATCCTGATCAACTTCTTTGAGGCAGTCACCAAAGCCGTAGATGAGGGTAAGGTGGTTCACACAGCCTATCTTGACCTCGCCAAGGTTTCAACACCATCCCCCATTCTGGAATTATAGCTAAACTCACTAAACTAGGTATAAATCCCTATGTCACAAGATGGGTTGCTAACTGGCTCACTGAGCACTGTAAAGGTTGCACACTCCAAATCTGACTTCAAACCAGTGACAAGTGGAGTACCACAGGGTTCAGTCCTGGGACCTCTCTTGTTTGGCATCTACTTCTCTGAAGAAGTACAGGCTAACACAGAAGGCTTCTGGCTAATGAAGTTCGCAGATGACTGCAAACTATGAACCATAGTCGAGTCCCCAAATGATATGGAAATCCTACAGAAGGGCCTCGCTGAGACATGCCTGGTGTCAGAGCCATAGCCTCAAGCTCAATGCCAAAAGGTGCACTGTCATCCCCTTTGGTAAAAACTCTGTACCCATGAACTACTACATAGACAGCAATCTACTTAACACTGAATGTGTGATAAGAGACCTTGAGACCCAGGTGGACAGTAGTCTGTCCTTTGATAGTCACATCGCCACAGTAGTCAGGAAGTCCTTCTACGTGGCACACCATATCATAAAAGGGTTTTCATCCAGGAAAGAAGAGGTCACTGTTCCCCTCTACTCGACACTCATTAGACCCATTATAGAGTACAATGCCCCTTTAGGAATGTACCTCACAAAACATCTGCAGCAGCTGGAAAGGCCACAGAAGTACCTCACAAAGAGGATTACTGGCCTCAAGCAGATGCCCTACACTGATTCTCTCAAAAAACTCCAGCTTTACTCCGTAGCATATCGCCTACTCCGAGGTGATCTCTGCCTAACATATAAAGCTATGTCAAACCCAAAGCTGTTGGACATGCTACACCTACAGAAATCCAAATCCCTCCGAGCTACACGGTCTAGGGACCTAAACCTTGTCACCACAATAAACAGGACATGCTGGAGGGATAGATTCTTGTCCTAGAGACTTCCCATACTCTGGAACAGGCTACCCATCTATGTCAAGCAAAGTTCTTCATTAGCACTCTTCAAGAAAAATCTTGATGAGTGGATGGGAAATAGGAAATACACCCCGGGGATCACTTCTGTGTCTCTGCTCGACAGTGGCACAGGAAAAATAACTTTCTTGGGTGGCATAAGCCAGGGAACCTTGTTGGCTAGGCTTAAGTAGGCCCTCGGGCTGATAGCCTAGTACCTACCTATGAACCTATATAAATATGTATATCTGTATCTGCATATCTGTGTCTGTGTATCTGTATCCTGGGGATGTTGATGGCTTCCACATATTACAATTCCTATGGGAGGCAGACTGTACTGCATGATATGTTACCAATACCAGCCTGACATCATACAGGTGGGATGTAGTACTGGTAACATCTTGTGCCCATGTTGTGTCAGGTCCTGGTTATGGGATCTGCAACACTTGGTAGTGTATTGCAGGGCGGACGTGTTTGGCTGTGGGGGGGATTCCTATTCATAAAAGACTTATAGTGTGTGGGGCCTCTCAACCCCATTAATGGTGCATGTGGACATAGGTGTGTTTGTTGACCCCCCATTGCAATTAACAGATGTATGGCCATATATACCTATATATATATATATATATATATATATATATATATATATACATATATATATATCTGCTAACATATATACACCTAGGTCCGCATATACCTACATGTATATATATCTGCGTACACATATGTAACGTGCTGTGTATATGTAGACATACAGGTGTAGACACATATGTGTCGATGTAGGCATTTGCATGTATACATGTTCATATATATTGATATATATGTATATAGTTTTAGAACTATATATATCTACATATATAGATATGTTGTACCTGTTCAGATATTAATATATTTACACAGACATACATCTAGATGTTGGTATACATTCTCTGTACTTTTGCATGACTGGACTGGATGATATGTTTCTAAAAACATCGGATTTATTTGTATCTGGCATGGCTTAGTGGTAAATCACTTTGTCTGTGGTGTGCAGTGTCCTAGGTTTGATCCTTGCAGGAGCTGTTTATTTTGTTGCTGGCTAGAACATGGCCCATTGGATACAGAGCGATTAAGGCACTTTTGAGCAGTTGTAATCGGGTTTGTGCAGGGGTAAGCACTGCCTACACAGGTTAAGCAATATAGAAGCCAACTGAGTGTAAGACACTGTAACCGGAAGTTAGCAGTGCTTAGCTCTGCGCAAACCCATGCACAATTGCTGAGAACTGCTTTAAAGTGCCTTAAACACTCTGTACCCAATGGATCGTGTTCTGCCCAGCAACAAAATAAACAATCTCTGCAAGGCTCGAACCCAGGACCCTACACACCATAGACAACATGAATTACCACTACACAATGACAGATATACATACATCTGATGGCTTCAGAAACATTTCATCCAGCACAATCATTCAACAGTACAGAAAATGTACTTTAACATCTAGATGTGTGTGTGTGTGTGTGTGTGTGTGTGTGTGTGTGTGTGTGTGTGTGTGTGTGTGTGTGTGTGTGTGTGTGTGCATATATATATATATATATATATATATAAAACTAAATATATATATATATATATATATATATACACACACCTCATTCTCTCCATGTATACATCTGTACAAATATGTCTACATATATATGTCAATATATAGATATATATACAACAAGATGTGCACACATATATATATATATATATATCACTATATATATAATATATATATATATATATATATATATATATATATATCACGATTATCTCTCTCTCTCTCTCTCTCTATATATATATATATATATATATATATATATATAAAAATATCACTCTATATAGTTATTTTTGCATGCTATTTTAAATATGCACGTGTATAAACTACATTAAATAGCTTTTTGTTCGTAGCTTTAGCTTTTAGCAATCAGATTAGATGTAGTATTACATAAATGTTGATAGGCGAGCCATAATACTATCTAAGCTATAGGCATTATAGTATATACACAGGCCTGTTAGAATATTAGTATGAGCTTCATGGGAGTATTGAGTTTAAGCAATTGACTTGATACTATGGATACCAAATAATAGATTTAAATTTGTGGTAGTTAATTATTTTTCTTTTGTGTTACTATTGTAAAAATTACAGTTTTATGTTCTCCCATACATTCTACTTTTAAATGTATACATAGTTTTGCCAATAGGATACGAGACGTTTTATTTCCTAAGGTTCGGTTTCTATTCAAGCTGTTGTTATAAGGAATGTGACATCCCCTTGATTTTAACAGAGCGTGTTTAATCAATTATTCAATATTGTAGTTTTTTAATTATGCAATTATGCAATTTATGTATTTTAGTGATTGGTTGATGAGCATACAATTGAGTCTTTTTAGACTTCACCATATAAATATGCATTGATTGTGTAAGCTATTAGATCTGATGAAGCGTACGATGTAGGTACGCGAAAGCGCTCATCCATTTTATTCTCTGCATTTGTATTTGTATTAAATATTTTTACTACAGCTCGTGGCAGTCCGACTTGGTCCTTTGGTTTTTACTTGGTTTTGCAGTTTTTACGGAGTTGGACCTTGGGTAAGTTGTCTTGTTTCACGTGTTTCCTTTGTATGCTGTTTTCAGTTTTTTGTACGAGACAACTACCACACGATGGATGATACAGTGGTTGAATTAGACTACAACCCAGACGCAAGGCATCTAAACAGAAAATGGAGCTGCATTTTTGAACAACGGACCAATCCGTTGTTGAACATTGAGCTACAGCAACAACAGCAATTAATACAGGTACTGTTGATACTCAGAAGCTCAATGAGTTCAATTTGTTAATGAGAGATTTAGAAAATAGTTTATACAAGCTCCAGAGACTCTCTTGGCAGAGACGTCATATGGAAGCCTGTCTTCATTTCAACATCATACCAAGGGGCATGAGAGTATTGTGTATGCCTGCCTACGGGGACAGTTATCCGGACCTTCTTAAAAGATGGCAGCAGCTAAATATTGAATTAAGTATGAACTATATCAAACTCATCATTGAATATTTTTCCCCCATTGAAAAAGAACTGAGTGATAAAGTGGTGACACTTAATAGAGACATTTGCAGCAGATTTAAAGGGGAAACATATGAGATGAGGTTAGATAATTTATACACTCAGCTGGCGATCTACAGTGATAAGCTACAAAACATCAAACAGCGCAAATTATGCAGAGATCACAAAGATTTTTCTTCTGGCCAAGTTTTTATTTTGCCAAAACCCACGAGAATGAATGGCTTGCAAGAGGGGTTGGCAGGCTCATTTCATGGAGACAATATAACATCGGATGTAGCAACGGCCAATGACATTGCCCCTTTAAACATGAATCTCACGTCAACACCAGATAACAATGTTTCCAAAACTGGTGATAACGTGCCGAATGGCAGTTTGGATTTAGAGAATACCATCTTTAAGAATACACCACCACCTAATCAGCAGGCTTTAGAGACAAGACAACATGACTTGCTACTGGGAGCGAAACCCAAAGTTTATGCACGCAACTTGGAACATTTTTTACCTTTGCCAGTGAAGAAACAATACAGTCCCAGGAACAGGTCGGGCAGCAGGGGCCGCAGGAAAAGGAAGTTTTCAAACGACAGCTACGAGAGAAGGAATCGCATAAAGGACTAACCAATTTAGTCATGAACTTCTTGAAGTTTCAATGTTCGGATATTGACTTGTGCATGCTCAACAAAGGTTTGTCATACATTCCAGCCCAACGATGTTTGTTGAGTGAACTTCTCATTGATTTAAGACTATTTGGGTGTTCTGTAGCCCTTAAAATGCTTTATAATGACAAATGCGCTGTTAAAGATATGACTAAAGTGAATGTTTTTAAGAAAAAAAGCAGCTTTATACCATCTATGTGCACCAATTTAGAATGCTTTATAAAAATGTGTGAGCATGACTTTTACACTTACTTTCATGGTCACAAATGTAAAGGCAAATATCACAATTTTAGTAAACAAGAATGGTTATCCTTACATGCTTTGATTAATAATGAAGAGATTACTGTTAAGTCGGCAGACAAAGGAGGTGCTATTGTCCTAATGAATACTGAAGATTACCATGAAGCAATGCATAGGTTACTATCAGATTGTAATACTTACAAAGAATTGGAAATGAAAGAAGTAGACAAAATTATACAGAATATACATAGTGACCTTTATGATTTATTAATGAATAGACAAATAAATTATGAGCTATACACATATTTTCTAGTTGAACAACCATACATACCCTACATTAAAGGACTTCCTAAAGTTCACAAAAATACTTTTCCGATACCTATGAGACCTATAGTAGTAGGTGAAGGTTGGGCCACAGAGATCTGTTTACATTGAAAAAAGACTATATCCTTTAGTAAAAAAGATACCATCCATATTAAAAGATACACATAAACTCCTTGATACTTTAGATTCATTTCAAGTTATAACACAACCTGAAATTTTTTTATTGGTAACACTTGATGTAAATAGTCTTTTTACATCCA
>NC_056726.1:1223880907-1223893407 GCF_019279795.1 Protopterus annectens | reverse complement strand
TTGCAAGACATACTGTTGCCAGGCCAGCATAACTGTTGTGTATTTCTGACAAAGCAGTGGTATGCATTATCTACTGGGTAGTATGTGGCCATGTGAACTCAGCAGCACCAGGTATTATGATTGTGATATACCCATGTACATGGCTAGTAACATCCACATTGGGAGGCATGGTCCACATGTCTAACATGAAAGGGACATGTGTACACTTCTGGACAGATCACAGAGTGCCAGACTGTCCACATATAGTGGTCATATCCCTGCTGTAGTCCACAGGATCACTACTGTGCTAGCAGTGGGTCCGTACTATGCTGCCCCTAGGATGTCTGTCTGTAGGCAATGGTGCACATGTCTACAGCAGATGTGACCTCCCACACCCAACATGTCTGTTAAGACACCCCTATGACAGTGGCAACAGTCGACATATATACCCGCAATACATCCATGACATCCCCTTGCACTACAGGGTTGGGACTATTGGTACTGAGGTAGGACTCTACTCCATGTACTGGACATATGGTAAACATATATGTGTACACATATACCCACATATCTATGTAGATATATACATATCCACATACATATAAGGACATATACATATCCACATACATATATGGAGATTTATATATATATATATATATGTACATATAAATACTCACACATATACATGTACACAGCAATGACATCAACAAGTGGCTAAGCGTCTGATGTCATTCAAAAGGGATCCAGTATCTGTCTGCCTGGGATGACATGATGTACACACCACGATGCTCTGGCAGAGATGATCTGCACATGTTGCCCCTGGAATTCAGGTTACTGACTACAACTCTTGGCACCCCCATAGTGCCTTATCTAGGCAAGGTAATAAGGACAAAACCACCACTGCAACAGATACAAGCATGCAAAACTGATGGTAATGCGACTCAATGCTAGAAGTCTAAACCTAAAAAGGCACTCTCTTGAGCCACACCTACAAATGGGGAACATCGATATCTGTGCAGTAACTGGGACCTGGTTCAATGCTCCAGAGAGCACACCTGTAATACCTGCCTACAACCCTTATCACCCATGTTGGACAACAAACCAAGACCACAACACTACAAGTGGAGGAGTGTCCCTATTCACCAAGGTCATTCACACCTCCAGCCTAGTGTCCAACACAATGCATCTGAAAATCACCAGATGCAACTAACACTAGGTAAGACTGCAATCCAAACTGTAAGCTTGCTATAGATCCCCCTCCATGGGCCAAGGTTCTCACTACACCATTATATACATACTGGACAATATTAAGATACAACCAAACACTATAATACTGGGTGACTCCAAATACTCTGCCATTAACTGGGTAAACAACTCGTGTAGGTTCCTGGAAGTCATACATTCCAACCCACTGGATCAGCTAATCCATTGTCCAACCAGGGTCTCCAATATCCTAGACCTGGTCAATACCAACATGGGAGTAAGATGCTCCACACCAGTGGTCAACCCCTCATAGGTCAGGTCTGACCATAAGGTAATCACCACTGACATCTACATCCCACCCCCACCCGCCAGTAAGGAACCGCCACAACTACCCTCTGCAAAGCCAACACCATGCTACTCATCAGAAGTGACAAACCTCATGACATCCATGGAGATGGCACCTGAAAGTGCAACCGGTGAATCCTATACTAAGGCACTGTATGAGCACATCCACTCGTGCATGAATTGTGCCATCCAAAAGAGAACCAAAACACTGCCCTCCAAACAAGGAAGCCAATCTTGTGCTCCACTGCCATGAACAGACTATACAACAGAAGGAAGACACTGTTGCAGAAAAAAGGATAATCACAAAATGCTAACTGCTCCGTTACCAGCTTCAGTATGTAGCTGATATCCCTCTAAATCTGCCACAGCTTGTTACATAAATATAATTGCCAGAGATTCCAAAGACAACCACAAGGTATTCTATAGTTATGTCCAGGATCTAAACGGCAATGCTCAGAACTGCTCTGAGCTACAATAGAATGGCATTAAATATACTGATTCAAAGGAGTTTGCCAATATCCGGGCAGACCGATTTAGTGCCACATTCAGCCTTCTCTTACCCCCTAAAGGGCCCATCTCAGTAACAAAAGGTTGCTAAATTCCAGTAATCATGGCCACACAGGTGGAAACCACCATATCTACTGCTAGTAATACAGCATCCATGGGACCAGATGACATCCCGGGCTGTGTACTACATGAACTACAAAATAACCCTGCATCTCACCTAAGTGCCATGTTTAATCATAGCCTCACCTCAGGCTTCTATCCCACTGAGTGGTACACAACTACAGTTATCACACTCCACAAGGGGGAATCCACCTTGGATCCTGGGAACTACCATCCTATCAGTCTGACGAGCCTGATCTGCAAGGGCATAGAATAAATATCATACAACTTATAAACAAAGACATTGGCAAAAAGCAAACACTGGACCCCACCCAGGGTGGGCTCGTGAAGGGCCAATCTTGTCTCCTGAACCTGACTGACTACTTTGATTTAGTCTCCGGAGCTGTGGAGGAGTGTAAGGCAGTCCACACAGCCTATCTGGACTTGGCCAAGGCCTTCAGCAACATCCCCCACTCTAGAGACATAGTTAAACTTCTGATGCTGGCCATAAACACCTGTGTCACTCGATGGTTTGCAAAATGACTTACCAACGGAACCCACACTGTAAACGTAGCCATGTCCAATCCCTGCTCCAGACAAGTGACAATTGGAGTACGTTATGGTCGGTCCTGGGACAGCTCTTGTTTGGCATCTACTTCCCTGAAGTACAGGATAACACTACAGAACTCTGGCTAACAAAGTTCACAGATGACTGCAAACTGGGAGCCATTATTGCATCCCCAAATGATGTGGCTATTCTACAACATGGCTTTACAGAAACAGATGCTTGGTGCCAGAGCCATGAGCTCAAGCTTACTGCCAGGTAATGTATAGTTATCCCCTTTGGAAATACCATGTACCCATGAATTACCACATAGGTGGAAGTACACTAAACACCAAAAGTGTGCTGACAGACATAGGGACACAGGTGGACAGTGGTCTCACCTTCATTAACCACATAGAAGGATTTCCTTACTGTTGTGGCTATGTGGCACACCTCATCACTGAGGGCTTTACAGCCAGAAAAAAGGGGGTAATTGTCCCACTGTACTCATCCCTCATTACACCCTGTATAGAGTGCAACACCCCATTTGGTATGTACCTTGCAAGACAGCTGCAAACGCTAAAAAGCAGTGGAAATACCTCACTATAAAAATCACAGGCATCAAACAGATGGCCTATGCTGACCATCTAGAAATCCTCCAGCTAAACTCTGTGGCATATTGTCTACACAGAGGCTATCTCTGCGTAACATAAAAGGCTATGTCAAACCCTGGGAAATGACATCTGTAATATGTGTATGTACTGCCATATACAGTACATGTGTCTATGTGCTGTCATTACAGTAGCAAAGGGTACTGAGTGTCATGTCTGGGACACACAAGTATAGGAGACCTGCACAGCACCGTTATCCATGTGAATGCGTGACATGCAAGGGTAGCAACCCAGGGTATGTGCTGTCACACTGGCATGTAGTGTAACATGGCATTACTACTGTTGACACTCCTGTCCCAGGGAAGGGTAGAGTGCTAACATTACTACTGACAACAAGCACACCTGCTGGCATAGCTGCACTCTGAGGGCTCACTGTCATGTTCCTGGTGTGTGGGCTGTGTCACTGTATATATATCCCCTACTGGATAATAATCAGACATGTGGAATGTAACTGTAGAGTACCGCCTGTACAGCACATGTTAGTGAGGGCTTATAACATGTAGTAATGGCATACATATTGTTGTCAAACATCCATCTGTTGACACATTCATCCTACTGCATAGCTACTCGCCAAACTGGTGCTTGTCAATCCCTCTACAGATGTGCAAATGGCAGGTATCCAGCTGGGATACGTACAGACAACCTATGCTTGATTGACACTGACGTGTGGCCAGCTGTGTACTACCTGTCACATATAGGAAACATCACCCTGTATGGGCCACATGCCACGGGTACCTATACTACACTACCATGGTCAACTGAACATGCTTGGGTACAGGTCTCCATCACAGACACTAACCATGTGTTGTAATTCATGTTGCATACATGTCAACTGGATCACCTCAGTGGCCATGTGCAGAAGGCACCCAGAGGATTGGCTGATGCATGTCACTCTCACCCTGCCAGTCACTAACATGGTGTCTGTTGACAGACTGCCTGCTGGCACATGGCAGGTGGCATGATACCAATGTACACACTCCCCTACACATTCAGTTACTCCATGGACAATAGCCAGGTACACAGCTATGACCACCTGCAGCAATGCACCACAGTATTGACACATGTACATGTGCAATACTGGGGATAGCATTATTTGTGTGTTAGTACACCTGTAGTTGAAAATGCCATGACAGCCTTCACAACCACCTCCACTCCCATTGCCGTAGTCAGATGTGGCCGCTGCTGTATTGGACATGACATGTACCCTGTTACACTCCTCTCCCTAACAGCTACATGTGCCTTGCAATACCAGCACAACAGTGTTGTACAAATGGGTCGATAGGCATGGGAATACCAGTAAGGTCTGCCAAGTGTGTGTATGTGTGCATGTCTGCATATCTGTAGGGTACACCATTCCGAGGCCACATACTCCTATTAAACTACACATTGCCACACAGTAGTACAGATAGTGCTATCACTGCCCATAGGTGTAGCATCGCAAAGTAACATCCTACTATGCCTGTGGCATGTGCATTACATGCATATCCCTGTGGTACCACTGTTGTGATATGCAATGGGTTGTATTGCTGTCGTGGGCAATGTGTGATAGTGGGTATGTCAGAGTATCATAATGGGTGCCAGTGTGTACAATATCCATTGGGGGATGTGGGTGCTGTGTACTCTGTCATTATACCATGGTACACCTGGTATATGCCCCATGTACCACTATCTGGTGACCACTGTCACCATCACCCATACAGGTAACTGATAACAAGATACAGCCCAGTTACACATGTGCTGTGTGCAGCCTACCTGTAACACATTGGTCACACAGACTAGTTAGTTAGCAACAATACGCCCAGGTCTCTAAGATGTGTGTCTGCCTGTTATGTGTCTGTCAATGTGTATATGATGGTATGACACACTATGTATTCTCCATATACAAACATTAAATCCATCATTACCATATTGTACATGTCTGTGGATGTTCTGCATGTAACATGTAACCCGGTGCACACCTCACCTTAAATGAGGTGTGGTGTGTGCAATGAAAGCCACACAGTTCAGTAGCACTACATACCTAGGTAGGGATCTAGTCACAGTGTTGCCAAGTAAGGATGTGTGTGTATGTGGATGGGTTGACGTACAGGTGCAGATTATACATGTACCACCAGGTCACCTGTCAATTTGGCAAAGGCAATAACTGTTATACACACCTGTGACATGTGTGCAACTGTACACTAGATATGTCATGACCATGGTGTCACCACAGTGCCATACCCTTGTGGAATATGACTGCAGACCAACCTCCTGCTGACACATGTACACCTACAACACAAATGGATAACATTATGGAGATAACAATCAATCAGTGTTACTAACAGCTGAAATGCATCATAGCTGCATGGCTACACTACCTGACATGCATGCATTACACATTACCCCTGACAACATCTTACACTGCAGTACATTGCAGCATTCTATTACAGTCACCATGTGCATCAGAACCATTATAGCCTGTCCCTGCATCAATGTTATGGATGACAGGGATGTGGCACAGGTATCATATGCAACAGGGTGTGTTGCTGGTTTGCCAGAGGCTGAGGGTGGTCCATACATTTGTCACCATGTATGTGGGTGAAGGGTTTAGTTCACTGACTGGGGCGTGGTGATGTGGTGTGTGTTGGTATGGGGTTGCCCTAGGTGTGGCTGCATAGTGTGTGGGTATGCATGCACACAGTTCTGCCATGTGGCTGTCCTATACAAGTGTTGTTGGACAGCTGCAGACCATACCTGGCAGGGTGTGCAGTTCACCGCCTCCAGCCATGGACACGACTATACCTGCCAGGGGTTCCGTGGACATGTGCAGGTACAGACCTTGAGGAGCTACTCTCCCCTGATGATGACAGATGTCCGCTGGAACCACGTCCCGCCTGGGACTGGCCAGGGCCACGTGCACAAGGCCTGCTGTTGTGTGGTGTGGACAGCACCCAGTGGTGTGCTGGGGCTGGTACTGCCACTACGGGAGTGGCTTGGCATCCTGGGCTGTCCATGTTGACCACCAGCTGCTGGTGTTTCTGACCTATGTCCACGCGGCCGTTGCACCACTCCCACCATGTGTTCAAGCACGGACATACCACGGGTCAAGGAGGCCCACCATCTATCCATGACCTTGGTCTGTTCACGGAGGGCAGCAGCAAGTTCACGGATGTTGCCACTTACAGATGGGAAAGCGTACATGCCTCCATTACAGCCTGAAACATGCTCCTGGTGGTATCAGTTGTAGCGCCTTTGCCAGGGGCATGATGACCAGCAGCCCTCTCACAAGCACCACGGTACATTTGCCGATGTGGTGCCCTGCCGGACATCTGGCTATGCTGACTTTGACCCGATACAGTTGGCATGGACACCACACTTTTCTGGCCACTGCCACCAACCGCCAACTGTCCCTCTGCTATGGCCACTTGTGATGGGGTTTGTAGGGCCACTGTAACTGTGTGCGGGCTTGGGGTGGCTAGGAGGGTGATGACAAATGATGGTGCAGTGTCAGCCTCTAACAACCCCACCTGTGCCTCAACAGTACCATCATCATCATCAGTGTCTGTCTGGACACCTACCTCAGACTGCATGCAGGAGGGACCCTGACCCACATTCACCACCTGTGGGGGAAACAAACACACACTTTAAGACCTGTACAGCATTGCATAACAGTGCACAGATTTACACACACACACACACACACACACACACACACACACATGTACACCCACACACACTGACAGTCCACCTTACTACCTCTCTTTCCCTGGGTTTGCAGACAGTCCCTCATTCAGTTACATATGTTCCCCATCTTGCATGGCACTTGCTAACATACACTCATTAATACTACCCATTAACATAGTATTCCTCTCCATGCCTACACGTGTGATCATAACACATGACCTGTTACTCCATCACCTCCCTGATTTGAGTGGAGTAGGTTGCACATGGCCTCACTGCTGTCATCCAGTATTACCCTGTGTATGTCCAGTCATGATATACATGGCCCCTATATGGTTGGGGCTGCTACATTCATTACATATGTGACACACCAGAGTGTCATGCTACAGTCTTGCTCAGTCCATACCACATCTGTTGCACAATCAACCCATCATGTGGATAACAGTAATATCTGGATACACTCACTTATGTGCTCTGGTAATTCCCCATTGCATTAGTAGTGCTGCATACATGGGCAGCTGGTTATCTATCTGCTGCTAGCAATATGATGTGTATACCTGGTGTGTACTTTCCCTCCCAATGCATGTTCCATGCTACAGACCTTGTTATGCTATCAGCTGTCCTGTGTTCACATATTAGACAGGTTGCCCTGGTGTCTCATGTGTCACTCCATGTACATGTACAGCACAATCCCAAGGAGAAGTAATGCCATGTGATCAATCCCACTATCACCTGTGCATAACTAACATTTTTTCTCCTTTTGTCTTTGTTTAATTCCGGCTATCATGGTCTAACTGAAACGAGTTCACCATTGGCCATAAAGCTTTGTTTGTAGCTCATAACTAACTCTTTTAATAGCTAAGTACAGTTGCTTTGACATAGACAATAGAGTTTTTATGCTATTATGTGATTGCTCCTGTGCCTTGAACTATGTACTGTTGTGTTCCTGATGTTTATTATTTGAACCAGAGCTTTTGATGTTTTCTACTCCTGATGCTGATGCTCATTATATTATGTGTTTAGTTCTGTCATATCACTTGCTTTACCTACTGTTCACTACATACTCCCTCTCACTGTATTTTTATTTTTCTCTAGCTGTGTAAGCCTATCACACTCACCTTTTTCCATTCCCGGTGGTGCCCTATTGGACTCCAAAGACCAGCTATATCCATCTACCATTTTCCTGCCTGTTTAATTACTTACCTGGGCAATTTGGACATCCTTGGACTAAAGCCACACTAACCAAGACCGTCTGTCATGAATTATTTTGTCTTGCCTCTTCATCTACTGTATGTATATAATAATCCATTATACCTCCCAAGTGTGCTAATTAGACTGCCATATCTGCCAGCAGCCATTCTCCCCCCCCGCCGTCTACTACTAATGTACTCCACTGCCTGTCTCTAGAATACCCCAGCTTCTACTACCAAAGTTCTCCACAGTCTGTCTCCAATATACTGCAGCTTCCTACCTTTATTCTAGCACCCCTCCATCCTCTCCCTACTACATTACTCTTCTTTCTTATTCTATATCCCACAGCTACGAACTCTTCACAGGATACTTACAGACTTTGTCCACTAGAGGGCAGCCTTGACTCACCTCTAACTTCACTGTATTCTTTCTCCTACCTCTTACTTTATATCTTTCTCGCTTGAAGCATTTTTCTCCTTTATTCTCCTTTACTTTCCTCTTCCTCAGACCATACAGACCCTTGAACGTGTCTCCTTCCTTGGTCCTTATAAACTTTTTACCTAGCCATCCTCTCCACCTCCACTACTCCTAGATTAATTCCTTACACACCCTCGTTTCCCCTCTTCTCTTCTCTCCCCCTTACTCTTACTCACAACCTCTGCCTTCTTAAATCACTATCTCCTGTTCTTACCTTCTTCCTTACTGATTGTTTTTCTCACTGCCTTTACCCTTCTTAGGTCTGCCCCGCTCCGTCCGCCCTGCGGGCTCACTCCGCTCCCCTACCCTACCCCCAATTTTCACACCCCCCCACTACATCTCAACTTATACCCTCATAGCCTCACCCACTTCCTCTCCAACTAATTTACCCCACCCTTTCCTCTTCCTTTTTCCCTCCCCCTATCTTCCCTCCACTACAATTCAAACTTCGTCCACATTCAATACACCACACATCACTCATCTCACTTTGTACTATTAGAATTCTCTATAAACCAAAACATGTCTCCAAAATATATATCTTCTCCACTCAACTAATTCTCTTTATGAACCTAACCTTCATCTACTACCACACCCAGCCTAACACCCTATCTCACACCCCACTCTTCCATACAACCTTCTCTCTCAACATACCTCACTCCTACTCAGCCATACCTATATCTCCTACACTTTATCCCATCAAAGACAATCTATGCTTTCTCTACAAACTTATCTCAGCTTACAAAACTTCAAACCACACCCTCCCAGAAAACTGCCCAACAACTAACAATATCTATCAAAAAAAAAAAACAAAAGCCCCTACCACATAAAGCAGATTCTAACATCTCTTCTATTATCTGGAGATGTTCACCCTAACCCAGGCCCAAATACCTCCTACTCTACCTCTAAATCCATTCAATTAGCATCCCTTAACGCACAAAGTCTAGCTAACAAAATTCATAACCTTCAAGCCTGGCTACACCATAACAAACCAGATGTCTTAAGCATATCCGAAACCTGGCTAAAACCTCATATAAAGGACGAGGAGATAGTTCCACCTAACTACTCTATTATCAGGGCAGACAGAACCAGTAAAAAAAGGTGGTGGAGTAGCCCTACTCTACTCATCATCTCTATGCATTACTCCCTACAATAAAGCTATTCCTCAATTTAACAATGCAGAATTAATACTAGCCCAACTTCAATTAAACAAGTGCAAAAATATATGTATAGCCTCACTCTACATTCCCCCTGGAGACAATATCTCTACTCTTGAAGATATCACCTCCTGGTTCTCAACCAATATATCTAACGAAACCATCATTATGGGAGATACCAACATCAATTGGTCCTCCAGTCAATCCCATACCCCCTCCATTAACATCAACCTATATAACTTCTCCCAACTCATCAACTCCACCACTAGGCCTTCTAAAGACTTAACTACTGGCAGCATTATAGACTGGATCTTAGTCTCTTACCCCCACTACTACCCTGATTGTGGAACTCTCCCTGACTCGTTAAGCGACCACCTTCCCATCTTTGCTACACGCCTTCCTTCTCCATTACAAGCTACCCATAATTACATTACTTTCAGATACCTAAAACACTTCAACCCAGAAGCCTTCTCCAACTCCTTATAATCATTTAACTGGACCCCCCTCGAAAGTGCAATCACTCACTTTAATACTACTTTCCAAAATCTTTTAGATATTCATGCTCCATTAAAAACCAAAAGAATAAAAAACAAAACTACCCCTTGGCTAACTAAAAGCACATTGACAACCATGCGGTTAAGAGATAAAGCCTGGACACGCTACCAGAAGCACAAATCACCCACTCCCCTTAATGAATACAAAACTCTTCGCAATACAGTAAAAAAGCTTATTTCAACAGACCGTCAAAACTACTACACTTCTCTCCAAAGTAAATACAAAACTGACCCACAAAAATTCTGGAAAGGTATAACCTCCCTCCTAAAACCTGGCACAACTGAAAACCCAAACCCCAACCCAAATGTACAAGACAATGAACTCGCCACCGAATTCAACTCCTTTTTCATTGACTGTATTTCCAAACTTACCTCTTCCTTCTCGAGCAACCACCCACCCCCTACTACCACCTGCCCTCCTCCTACACCCCCCTCTTCTCCACTCTATCACCCTACTACCTCGCAACCCCCTACATTCTCACTGAAACCAATCCCTACTTCCACTATAAAAAAACTACTACAGAAGCTAAAACCATGTACTAATGCCCCCGATAACATCCCCTCACACTTCCTCAGCACATCTGCAGATGCCATCACCCTCCCAATTAGTATCCTAATAAACCGCTCCATCCAAGAAGGTCTTGTTCCACAAATCTGGAAAAAAGCTTTTATCATTCCCCTTCATAAAGGAGGGAATAATACTAGCATTACCAACTTCCGGCCCATCGCCATCCTCTCTCCAATATCAAAAATTCTAGAAAAATGTATCCATTTACAACTCCTTCCCTATTTATTAGACAACAACCTACTTACGTCTACTCAACATGGCTTCCGCCCTAATCATAGTACTATGACAGCCCTCCTTTCATTCCTTGAAACTGTGAATAAAGCTAGAGACTCCGGTCTTACTGTATCTACCATCCTTCTTGATCTCTCCAAAGCATTCAACACTATCTCCCATAACCTACTACTCACTAAATTGTCAAAGCTAAACCTATCACCTTCAACGCTCAACTGGTTCACCAGCTATCTCTCAAACAGGCAACAAGCTGTCAAATCGAAAAAAGCCATCTCCTCTTTCCTAAACACCCCCACAGGTGTCCCACAAGGCTCCATATTAGGCCCCCTCCTCTTCAACATCTTCGTAAATGATTACTATCACTCTATCCCCCATGCTAGCATCATCCAACACGCAGATGATTCTACAATCATCTGTGCAGCCTCTTCCATTCCAACCCTTCTAAAGCTCACCCAAGAAGCATTCTCCACCACAGAACAGTGGATGAAAAATAACCACCTTGCACTTAATGCAGCTAAATCAAAATTAATTATATTTACCCCCTCTAAAACAAACACATTTGATAGACAACTATTCTCCATCACCAGTCAAAATAACACTCCACTTGAACTGGTATCTGAAACCAACCTACTAGGAGTTCAAATAGACGATAAACTTAAATTTGAGTCCCATATACTAATAAACATTAAAAAAAAACACCAAATACTCGGCCTGCTCTATCAACACAAGCGATTCATCTCATCAACAACCAAACTCACTCTCTCTACTACATTTCTCTTACCCTCTCTCCTTTATGGTGCCCCCCTTTTAACTAAGCTACAGTCATCTATTAAAACTAAACTAGCTACCTGTTACAACAAAATAGCCAAATTTGCCACTAGTAACAAAACTTCAACTCATCACTGCGCACCACTCCATAAACTAAATTGGCTCGAACTTCCCAACTACCTCTCCTACACTCAGCTCACATATGCACACAAACTCATTTTTCAACCATCCCTCTGTCCCGCCCTTTCTTCTACCTTTAAAATGCACCAGACTCAAAGACTTCTCAGATCCACTAATCAAAACCTAATAGAAGTCTACAGACCCCTTTGCCCCTCAGGACAAAACCTCCTCTCTTTTTCCATAGCTCGACTATGGAACTCCCTCCCTCCATTCACATCATCATTAGCTTTCCAACCTTTAAAAAATCACTTCACTCCTACCTAACATCCACATGGGAATGCTCCTGCTCCCTCCCCACATAAGCATTCTCCACTTCCTGTATTCTCATTAACTTCACCACCTATATTTTGCTCGTAATCTAATTCTTAA
>NC_056726.1:1223868407-1223870907 GCF_019279795.1 Protopterus annectens | reverse complement strand
AACCCTCCCCATGGCTACAGAAAACCACTAAGTCAGAAATGAAAAAAAGGGATAAAGCCTGGGAGCACTGGCGCAAAACCAAGACCCCCTCAACTAGACAGAAATTCCTAGAACTACGCAATAGAGTCAAAAAGCTAATAAAACAGGACAAATTCCAATACTACCAGTCTGCCCTAGACTCCTCCGAACACAGCCCCAAACAATTCTGGTCCTCCATAAACTCCATCCTCCACCCAGGCAAAGTCAGTACCCCTCCTCCTAACATCCCTCACTCCTCAGAAAATATTGCTACCTCATTCAACACACACTTTACACAAACCATACTATCACTAGCTAAACAAAACAACCCCCCTCCCCACCAAATTAGCAGCAGACAACCTCCCAAGTGAATACCTACAAAACGTAGCTGATGCTCTGGCCTACCCAGTATCCATCTTGATTAACCGATCTCTGTTAGAAAGTTATGTTCCCACACTGTGGAAATGATCACATATAATTCCCCTCCACAAAGGCGGACCCTCCACAGAACTAACCAATTACCGCACCATAGCTATTCTCTCTCCACTCTCCAAAATACTAGAAAGATGCATACACTCTCAGGTCTCAGACTACCTCCTTACTAACAACCTCCTTTCCAACACTCAGCATGGTTTCCGACCAAACCATAGCACCACCACTGCCTTACTCTCCTTTACTAACACTATCATTCAGCATAAAAACAATGGCTATCTCTCCTCTGCTACTTTCCTAGACCTATCTAACGCATTTGACATGGTCCCACACAAACTTATCTCTGTCCTCAATAACCTATCCATCTCACAATCAGTCACCAACTGGTTTCAGAGTTACCTGTCTGACCGCCAACAATCCGTTGTATGGCAGAATGACATATCTCCCCAACTACCTGTCTCCATAGGGGTTCCCCAAGGATACATCCTTGGACCCCTACTCTTCTCTGTTTTCACAAATAATCTAGCCTCTGCCACCACACATGGCACACTCATACAATACGCAGATGACTCGACCATCATCTGCTCAGCCCAGTCCCTACCCAAACTGCAAAAAGTCACACAGGAAGCCTTTTCCTCTGTTGAAACTTAGTTATCCGATGCCCAATTAATACTCAACCCAAACAAAACTAATCTACTCATCTTCCAACGCACCAAACATACTCAAAACAACTCTCACTTTAACATCACAGCAAAAGACAACACCACTATATACCCAACTGAACACACCAAATTGCTAGGAGTGCAAATAGACAATAAACTAAAATTTGACATTCACATATCCATGACCATAAAAAAGTCCACAAAAAACTAGTAGCATTATACAGAAATAAGCATCTTCTCACCAAAGCAGCAAAGATTTCAATAGCAAATTCCCACATTATCTCCACCCTACTTTATGCCTCTCCAATATATACCAACCTAAGGCAATGCGATCTAAACAAGCTAGAGACCTACTACAACAAAATTGCTAAATTTGCCACAGGGGCATCCTACCGTAGTCACCATTGTCTCTCACTTGCTGAACTGGGCAGGCTTGAAGTCCCTCACCTCCTTCAATGGTATCAACTCTCACTCGCCCACAAAATAGTAAACCATCCACTAAATGTCCCATCCCTCCAGAATCTACTCCAACCCTAGCGCACCACCAGACCACTAAGATCCAGCAACAAAAATCACTTGCAGATCACTAAAGCCAACAACTCTGCTGGTGAAGCACTATTCTCTTGCACCATAGCCAAATTATGGAACTCCCTCCCACCCACAATTACCTCCGTACCATCATGCACCCACTTCAAAACTTTACTAAAAGCGCACCTAAAAACATGCTGGCTATGCCCTTGCAACTCCCACTCTAATATCACCCACCCCATCCAACCACTACCTTTCTTTCCACTCCACTAACTACCTTGATTATAGCAAGCTCAGATGCTCATAAGCCTAGTACTTATACAGCAGGAACTTCTTATTTTAACATTTGATAATGTCTGTTATGTAATTCACAGATAAAGATTCTAGTTGTCTACTGATGTACTATGTTCTTCATCTGTAAATATGTTGTAAGTAATTGCTATGTAAATTGTTAATCGCTATGTAATCCAATGTAACTACTGTCTGTTTATTTTAACTGTGGAGCTTTTCTCCCCGGGCCTCCAATGAAAATGGACCTACGTCCAGTCGGACACTCCCGGTCAACAAATATAAATAAATAAATAAAATATATGAAAAATACACCGGACACAATTAGTTACGCTATTTTAACACACATTTGATATTCAAACTTTCATTAATGCCCGGAGGAGTGTCTGCATTTAATAATAATTGCCATCTCAGTTCCTTAACTTCCAGCAGGGTATCTATATCTCCAAAAAACAAGGGAACATGATCCAGAACCAGAAATTTAAACTCAGTAAAAGAGATGCAAGTGTTGCTGTGTTTAGCTAATGCATTACTATAATCAGCATTTCTGATGGCACCATAATGTTATTTAA
>NC_056726.1:1223838407-1223858407 GCF_019279795.1 Protopterus annectens | reverse complement strand
TCTGATTATAGTTTTGACCTCCTCATTCAGATTTTTCTTCTCCTCGAGCAACACTCCTAGACAGTTGAAATTGTTAATCCAGTCAACTGTACACCCTTCTCTCAGTTTTCTGCTTATTTTGATTTTCTCCATTTCCAGCCATGTCAGCTGTCTTGTCTTTATTCAGCTTCATTCCAGTCTCCTATCATTTGCCAAAGTTCTTGTACAGAGTCTGCTTATAGTGCCACATTGTCTGCTTTGTTGATCTGTTCCCTCTGACCTGTTTGCTAATGTAGTCATCACCATTATGAAAAGCAGTGATCTGAACCCTGATGCACACTCACTCCCACTGGGAAACCCTCTGCGAGTCCAGCCACTGTTCAGAGTTGTATCATTAAGTCCATGCACATAGTCTGCACTAATTCTGCCAATATTTCCAGGACATAGAACCATCACATGATTGATCAAACCTACTAATACATCTGCGTTAATAAAGGGAACCTTCCCACCCTTGCTGCAAACCAGTTGCTGCATAACAATTGCAGGTCTGTCCACAAGCCAAATAAGCAGCATCTTTAAATTGCTGTGTGACAGCAATATGGTTTTCTTAATAAAAGCTGGTTTTATGAAAACTTTGGTTCAACTGTAGTGGTATTTATACCTTCCAGTTCTCCGTCAACCCCTTATTCTGGTAGGATGAATTTTGTCACACCCTCCAAATTGTGTTTGTCCAGAAATATCTCCTTAGTGTGACTGTGGTATACAAGAATAAAGTTCTCATTATGGCCCAGATGTCCCATGTTCACTCAGTGGAATGAGTGCTAGATAGAGAGGGGGATGGGTGGAAGTGAGAGGCCAAAGCTAGTTTGCTTATCCTGGGAAGAAGGAAGATTTTTTCCTCCAAGATAAATGTATTGGCAACACCTGCAGATGAACCACTCACATCAATGAGCCTAGCCAACCCGTGCTGCAGTTGCTTATGAGGGGTTAGCATGTTTGGAAACATAGATACATCCACTGTGAGCAACAGCTGTGGAGCTCAGAAGCCACCATGGTGAGGTGTTGTGGGACTCTTGATTCCTACCACATTAATGATGGGTCACACTCTGTCTTCCCTCAGCTCTTACCCCAGATGAGTGAATGGGTATAGCGCACTCTTGTCTCTAGTAAATGAATGTCAACTGCGTGGTCAGGATGGTATGGTTATATGGTCAGCAGAGGATTAAAAGATTAAAATAAATAAATGAACCCTTCTTCAACACTGATGACCTGAATAGATACTCCCCTATTTCTAACCTTCCATTTTTGAGCAAGGTTTTAGAGAAATTGTTTTACATGCAGCTTGACTCTTTACAGAAGATGGACCCTGCAATCTTCCTCAGTCTGGATTATGGACATGACACAGTACAAAGAATGCTAACTGCTACCCAAAGTAAAATATCAACAATGCAATGCAGTGCTGGTCCTTCTTGATCTCACTTCAGCTTTTGACACTAGGGCTACCACATTTTTCAGATGCCCAAAACAGGATGCAGACGGCAAGGCTAAAATAATGACATCACCTTGTGGTTGGTTTAGAAGCATGACACAAACATGGGTACTAGACAAGGTGAAAAAGTTTAAAAATGGTCTGGTAATTTATAAAAAAAAATCTTTTCTTGCTCATTTAGGAATCTCATTTTATGCTTCGTAAATGCATGTAAACAGTTTACAGCATCCCTTTTGCATAAGGATTTGGTTTCTTAATCACGAGATATAGCAGAGTAACACTTGCAGACTCTAGCATAAAATATGTCATGCTCAAATGACAATGTTTGTCACTGTGACACCAGCCAGGTTAAGCTTGAAAGCTGAAAATACTTATACACACATAACCAGGATGATTATTTAATAGTATAAAAAAGCAATAGGAGCAAGAATTTATGATATAAAAATCTAGGAAACAGTATATAATAAATGTATATGATGAGCTAGTAGCAACAATTATTAAATAAAAGGACTGTTTGTGTATGTGCATGTGCATTAAATACCACAATATATACTTTTGGCAATATGACAAATGAAGTGTACCCACCCCCAGGTCCCCTGCTATTTTTTTAGCTATGACCATGGTACCTGTGAAGTTAACTATGTACAAAATAAAAAAATACATAAATAATTTAAAGACAAACAGATAACTTAAAAGAGCATAACACAGCTGCAGCCATAGACAGTAAAATTAAGGTTACTCCATGCTTAACCACATGCTACAGACGGGTCTATATCATGTTGTCGAACTCTTAAAAGTTCTAACGTCATATGGTCGACATGATGTGATCGAACTTTTAAAAGTTTGAATGTTTCAACAGAGATCTCAGTACAGTGTGGAATGGGAAGATTTCCCTTTTCTGCACTGTAGTGCAATCTCGGATTTGGTATATTTAAAGAGTGGGGGGGGTGCAGGGGGGATTGCCCCCCTGCTTAAACCATTCAGTATTTTTTATTACATTTTCAAACTTTTAAAATTTCGATCATATGGTGTCGACCATATGATGTTCAAACTTTTAAAAGTTTGATTATGTAATATAGATGCCTACAGAATGTGTTCCCAATTACAGTGATTGCTGTGTATTCCCCACTAGGATATGAAAAGCAGCTTGAATGCTTTCAGAAAACATTAATTTATAGCCCTAAGAAAAAGTGCACTGGATATCAAAAGAAAACTAACTTGCGTGCTGTTCTATTAAATGCATTAAGGCTGCTAGGGAAGCTACTATCTTTAATTTAGCTCCCATAATTTCAATCTTTTTCATTGTACTGTACTGCTTGCTATTGTACCTTTAAATTTTGCATTTCCCTCAGCAAAGAATGTTCAGAACTTCAAGATTAATTGCTTGCACCTGAAAGCAACTTTTTTCCCCTGTAAAATCAGGCAATGAATCGTTGCAAACTTCACTTAGAACAAAACATAGAACTGCTGCAGCTGCAGAATTCTTGACTTCTACTGAACATTTGCCAAAGGAAAAATAACTTAATATCTTTGCAAATGTAAGAATCATAACATTTTCATGGCTTTCATGATTTTATCTTATTTTACAACCTTAGTTGCTTACAAAAACACTTGCTTATAATAGCTAAATCTAGACATTCATCCTTGTAACAAGAAGAGAAAAGATCTTAAAATTCTACATATAACATAATCAGTGTACTTCACCCCAGGATCACAGCATATTAACATTAAACTTGCTTTTTTCCGGCCTTTCTTCTCTTGTTATATAGTAAATCTTATATTTCTTGCAACTAAAAAAAAAATACTTGTTTACTTTAATATGTTCATCAGTCTATGAAAATGCTTCCCCACATTTAAAATACCCCTGACTATGCACTACACAAAATTGCTTTACTATATGACATACAGTTAAAATACCAATATGAAAAGAATTGTTTTACTTAGCATATATGTTTTACCTTTTAGTGTCCTTCTAAACATTAACGATATGAAGTGGGGTATATGCTTTACAGTCCACCCACAAGTTTAACAAAGTCAACAAAAGTCCAGTCTTTCCCAGCCACTTTATCTTGCAAAGCTTTGTTTCACAAACGTGACTGATGCTTTAGTCTCCCACTAATTCACTCATTTCAGTGTTGCTTGTCTTATTCCTGTTAACCTCCCTCTGCTAACACCAGATTCAGGTTCAAGTTCAAGGCACTCCTGATTCTTCTAGTCAACTCCTGTGCTTTTTTTCTGTCTCCCAAGTATTTTCCTTTTGAATACTGGAAAAGGATTCACTGGCAAAAACTCTATTGAGTTTTATTAAACACAAATCTCAGTTTTGTGATAACTCACTGTAATAATTTCACTGTATTTACACTTGTTTTTGTACATTTGGAGCTCTTCTCCCCGGGCCTCCGCTGAAAATGGACCTGTATCCAGTCGGACTTTCCTGGTTAACAAATGTAAAATAAAAATAAATAAATTATCTACCGCCTCCAGGCATCATTGACAAACTCAGGAGGTTAGGTATAAGACCTTATTTCACCCGGTGGATAGCCAGGTGGCTTACAGACAGGACTCAGGAAGTTAGAATTGGAGAGTCCACCTCTAGAAAGAGGCCAGTCTGGCAAAAATAAACCACACTGGCGGACCCCTAGCATAAATAGGCTATTCAACAAAAGGGAAAAAAATCCTCTCCAAACCAAGAAGAAACAGACAAATCAGGGCAAAAAGACACTCACCAATCTAAACAAATAAATTAGTGAGATGGTCAAATCTGCCAAAGCAAACTATGAGGCAAACATAGCCACCCAAGTGAAAGATAACCATAAAGCTTTTTTTTTTTTAAATTATGTTCGTAACATCAGGGGAAACGTTCAGCAATGTGCTGAGTTAAACATGAATGGCAAAGCTTACACCCAGCCTGAAACTATAGCAAATCTGTTGGCTGACAAGTTCAGTTCAAACCCGCCTCATCACCTCCTACTACACCCAAAGAAATACCTGCAAACATCCGCCTACCAGTCACTAAGAGGGAACAGGACCTTACCGCACTCTCTAAAGCCAAAAGCACAGCCTCCAGGTGTCCCAACAACATTCCACGATGCTTCTTTAAACAGCTTACAACAGAAGCAATCAGGACCACTAGAAACAGTCTTTAACCACAGCCTCTGAATGGGCTTTGTCCCAGAGGAATGGAGAACTGCAACAATCATCCCTGTTTACAGGGGGGGGGAGGCACATCAACTGACCCAGGAAACTACAGACCCATACGCTTGGCCAGTCTTATCTGCAAGGCCATGGAGAGAATTATCATGCACCTGATCAATAAAGACAAAGGAACTCTCCAAAACCTGGACTAGATCCAATTTGGCTTTGTCAACAGGAGGTCTTGCCAGCTCAATCTGGTGGACTTTTTTGAGAAAGTCACCAGGGAACCATGGATGAAGGTAAAAATGTACAC
Organism: Protopterus annectens; assembly: GCF_019279795.1. Classification (NCBI taxonomy): domain Eukaryota; kingdom Metazoa; phylum Chordata; order Ceratodontiformes; family Protopteridae; genus Protopterus; species Protopterus annectens. Next base: position 1,223,853,491 of record NC_056726.1, on the reverse strand, counting down.
ACTGCTTATCTAGACCTGGCCAAAGCATTTGACAATCCCCACTCTGAGATCATTGATAAACTTACTGAGTTAGGCATAAACCCCTACATCATCAGATGGATAGCCAACTGGCTCAATAACAGGACACATGTCATCTGGATAGGTGAATCCACTTGCAATAAGAAACCTGTTACTAGTGTTGTCCCACAGGGCTTAGTACTGGGACCCCTCCTGTTTGGTATATACTTCTCTGAAGTGAAGGCTAATGTTGGGGGGCCTCTGGCTCACCAAGTTTGCTAACAACTCTAAGCTGGGAGCAATCACTGAATCCCCAAATGTTGCTGACATCCTACAAACAGACCTAAAAATAATAAATGACTGGTGCCAAAACCATAGACTGAAACTAAATCCTAAAAAAAATGCATAATCATACCCTTGGTAAATCAGATATCCCTACAAATTATAATATTGGCAGCATAACCCTAAGAGTAGACCCAGTGGTGAGGAACGATAGATAGATAATAACCTAAACTTTGACCACCAGGTAGCTACAGTAGTGAGGAAATCCTTCTATGTGGCACAACTTATAAGTAAAGGCATGGCATCAAGATCAGAGGAAGTCATTGTGGCATTGTACTCGGCCCTCATCAGGTCCATAATTGAATACAATGCTCCTTTCTTTAACCAGGATTACACCAATTGGATTGCCTCTAGAGGTTTCTCACAAAAAAAAAAAAAAAAAATGCAAAGTTTAAGACACATGTCTTATGCAGACTGACTACAGACTATATCCCTTTACTCTGTCCAATATAATTTGAGACAGGACTTAATCCTGACCTACAAGGCATTCTCTAATCCAGCCCTGATGAAAATGTTACATATTCACAAGAAAAGTTATACAAGGGTTACATGTTCCATGGACCTGAACTCGAACTTGCTGGAGAGACAGATTCATATTTCAAAGGCTACCTTGTCTATGGAATAAACTTCTCATCTTTGTAAAGCAAAGCCCGTCCATCACTCTCTTCAAAAAGAATTTGGATAAATGGATGGGGAACCATAAATTTACTCCTGGGGTACTGCCCATGTCCCTTATGGACAGAGCCATTCTGTAAAATGACGCAGGGCTCCAACATCCAAAGAGCCACTACCCTGATAATTCCCCAGATATGGGATGGAGTAGTAAGATATAATGTCATATTCTGGCTATTATTGGCTAGCCTTGTAAAGGCTGTTGTGCCATTCGCCTAGTAATCACCTATGAACAAGCACAGTTCCTCAGGGATTGGTACTAGGACTGTTCCTTTTTGGCATTTACTTCTGTGAAGTCAATGTCAATGTCACTGGCCTCTGACTGACTTAATTTGCACATAACTGCAAATTAGGAGCCATCACTGAATCCCCCACCAACACAAATGTTCTCCTAGAAGGGCCAACATCAACAAATAACTGGTGGCAGAGCCATTGACTAAAACTAAGAAATGCATAATATTATCCATCAGGAAATCATCCACCCCTGGTAACTATATTATAATCACACCCCTAATAGTTGACCTAGCAGTCAGGGACTTGGGGACACACTTAGACAGTAGTCTAGCCCTTGACTATCAAGTGTCTACAGTAGTGAGGAAATCATTCTATATTGTGCAACATATAAACAAAGGTATGGTATCTAGATCCAAGGAAGTCATTGTTCCACTGTATTCGGCATTCAGCAGACCTATCATTAAATAAAATGCCTCCTCTGGCATATCCAACAATTGGAGTGTCCACCAATGTCCCTCACTAAATGAAAACAGGGAATAAGTAACATGTCCAATGCAGATGACCTTAGAGCCCTATCCCTGTACTCTGTCTTCTACAGGCTGTTGAGAGATTTATGCCTGGCATACAAAGCATTGTCAGACCCCACTCTAACTGACCTCCTACACAGACGCAAAACAAACAATGCCAGAATTACCCATTCTAAAGACTTGATATAAATATGACCTGCTGGAGAGACAAATATGTATCAAAGAAACTAGCTCTTCTCTGGAACAGGCTTCCCAAAGTGAAGAGAAGTTCCTCCCTAACGCAATTCAAACTTGGACAATTACATGGGGAACGTGAAATTAATCCCTGGTTTGGCACCTCTCACTCTAATAGACATAGGCAGCCTGTAAGTGATTCATCTCCCAGGCTCCTGCTTGTAAATGTTTCATCTCTCACACCTCTGCTTACACTGATCAAGGGTACCAGAGCTTGTCAGAGATTTGGGATGCATGGCTAGGCTTAAAAAGGCCCTTGGGGTCATTAGCCTAGTAAACACCTATGAACTTTATAGGTTCAAAGTTGTGTACTAAGCTAATGGCCCTGGGGCCTTTACAAGCCTAGCCATAGGATTACCCTGGTATAGCTCCACCCGATCTTAGTTCCCAGTGCCTCTGTCGAGTAGAGCCACTGGAGTTATCCCTGGGGTGAATTTTCTGTTTCCCATCCACTCATCAAGATTTCTATTGAAGGTCAGCAAGGTGCTCTGCTCGACATGTATGGAAGTCTATTCCATAGCATGGGCAGTCTCTGGGTTATGAACCTGTCCCTCCAGAATGCTCTGTTAATTGTGGTAATGAGGTTGACGTCTCTGGAGCATGTGGTGCACAGAGATTGGGATTTCTTTAGATGTAGCATTTCTAACAGAGCTGGGTTAGACATGGCTTTGTAAGTCAATCAGAGATTTCTTCTAAGTAGGCGATATGAGACAGAGAATAGTTGGAGTTTTTTTAGTCTGTCCATATAGGACAAGTGTTTAAGGTGGAGGATCCTCTTTGTGAGGTACTTTTGTGGCCTCTCCAGTTGTTGCAGTGTCTAGTGAGGTACATGCCAAATGGGGCATTGTACTCTATGACGGAAGAGTAGAGGAAGACAATGACCTCTTTCTTCCTGAATGCAAAATGCTTAGTAATGAGATGTGTCACACAGAAGGACTTTCTGACCACAGTGGCAATGTGGTGATCAAAAGAGAGGTTGCTGTCAACCTGTGTTCCCAGATCTCTTATAATGCCTTCTGAATGCCTTCTGTGTTCAGTGGACTACCATCAATGTGGTAATTCATGGGAACCGGGTTTTTCCCAAAGGGGATGACAACACATTTTTTTGGCATTGAGGTTAAGGCCATGTTTCTAACACCAGTTGTTAGTCTCAGTGGGGCCATTCTGTAGGATGCCAACATCACTTGGGAAGTTAATAATAGCTCCCAACTTGCAATCATCTGCAAACTGAGTCCCTTCGTATTGGCCTGGACTTCAGAGAAGCAGATACCAAACAGGAGAGGACCCAGGACTGAACCCTGTGGGACTCCACTCATGACTGGTCAGCAGTATGACTTGGAGTCAACTACTTTCACACTTTGGGTTCTATCTGTGAACCAGTTTGCAACCCATCTAGTGATACAGGGGTTGATGCCTAGCTTAGTGAGATTTTCAAGGATTCCTGAGTGGGGAATGGTATCAAAAGCCTTGGCCAGATCAAGGTAGGCTGTATGAACTACCTTGCCTTCATAGTGTCAGAAGAATGAGAAGCAGAGCTCCCTTCTGTTTGCTGATCACTTTTTTGTTGGATAAACTCTTATCTCCCCCTTAGCCTGTTCTTCATCCAAAAATGTCTTTGATTCCAAGAATAAAAAATATTCGGAAGACAGCTGGATATAGCCACTTGAATCTCACACCTGCCTCTCAAAATTTCCTGATTGCTGGGATAAATTTGCTTCTCTTCTGCCTGGTACACAGTGAATAATCATTTTTTCACAAACACTCTGGTGTCTCTAATTTTTGATAATTTTCCCTTCTGCTACAATTTTGCCAGGATCAGCTCTTTCTGCTAGTATGATTGCATCTTTACTAATACAGGTTGTGAATGCTTTCCCATGGCAAGGGTTTTAGTATATTCCTGATGCACCCTTTCAATTAACAAATCCTGCTACGGAATACCAGTCCAGTTGCTTATTTGTGTTTCCATAAAATGAATACAGCCCATTCCTTCACATTTCTCTAGTATAATAGTCTTAAGTTTTTTCTGCATACTCTGTCTTCAAACTCGAACCATTTTTGAAATGGCTCATCTTGAGAAGTCTCATACTCGGCCAGCCATTTCTTCATTTCAGCCTCCGATTTTGAAGTTTTATCATTTCATCTGCATAGCTAGTTAAAGCTTCTTCTATGTTTTCCAGCCTTTTGATATTTCAGTGGATACACCCCTTCAATGTTCCATTTATTTTAAATGAGCTCTAAGCACATTTAATTTATTTTTCCTCTAAATTACCAAATGCCATCTCTTGTACCAAAGTTGAAGCTTGAACTGCTTTTTTCTGAACAACTGCAGGATTTTTCTCAATCAGTGTTTTTTATTCACCTTTTCTGGTTGATTTTCTTTCAGGTTCCCTAAATATTTCTTTTCATGGCATCCAGACAGTGTACCTACCAGCCAGTAACTGAATTTTAATCCAGCTGATATCACTGGCTCTTATTTCTCAGTTTTGTTGCTCACACTGAGAGAGATTAAATTAAGGTGTACATCAGTTTGTAGCCATCTTGGAACTTCCCTTGTAGTGGAATATTTTGAGACAGCTTTGTGTCTTTTTGGGATATACACCTGTACCCACAGATGAATTGGGTCAGCAACACACATTTCTATGGGATATGATGAAATGAAGCATTTAGATATATGGATTAAAGAGGCTTCAGTTGTATCAGCTGAGGATATGTGGGAACAGTCTAAACAAAAGACAGTACAAAAACTGAAACTGGAAGCTGATTATGGATATGTATAGTAAGACAAGCAGTAAAATGTTTTTAGTCCATTTAGTTTTATGTGTAGGTCAGGCAAGGCATGCTATAGACAGCAATTAAGAAACAATTCCATTCCTCTCTCTCTCTCTGAAACAGGAACACTATAAAATTATTCAAAACAAATCTCAAGTTTCACCTTATAAACTCATGGCTCTGCCTCTGTTGCTCACAAATCTCAAGTTTCACCTGATAAACTCATGGCTCTGCCTCTGTTCCCCTACTGGACAGTACCAACACATTGTCTCCAGTTTTACCCCTGTTGACATCTCACATACATATCTAACATAATGAATGAATAGGATCATAGGAAGCTACTAGGCTAATGGCTCTAGGGCCCTTACAAGCCTAGCCAAGTTCTTACCCATATTTCCACGATCAGCACCTCTTGCCCCTGTCCAAGACGGACACAGGTGGAACCCCTGGGGGTGAATTTACAGTCACCCATCTAATCGTCCAGACTGCATTTGAAGAGGGCCAATGAGGTGCTCTGCTTTACATCAAGTGGGAGTCTGTTCACAGGTGTGGTAACTTCTGGGAGACAAATCTGCCCCTCCAGCAGGTTTTATTAATGTCACATACCAGGTTAAGGTCTTCAGAGCGAGTAACCCGTGTATTATTTGACTTTCAGATATGAAGCATTTCCAATAATGCTGGGTCAGAGACTGCTTTATATGCAAGGCAGAGATCACCATGGAGTAATCTGTATGAAATAGAATAAAAAGTGACAGTGATTTCAGATAATCCCCATAGGTCAGATGGTGAATACCTTGAACTTTCCTTGTGAGACCCTCTGTGGTGTCTCCAATAGCTGCAGGTGCTTACAAAGGTACATAACAAAAGGGTAGCTGTACTCAAATATTGGCCTGATGAATGAAGTACAAGGCGGTTATAACTTCTTTTTTTCTGGAGGCAATGCCCTTACTTATGAGATGAGTGATATAGAATGCCTTTCTTACCACTGTGGAGACATGGTGGACAAAGGTAAGGTTGCTGTCAACCTGTGTGCCTAGGTCTCTCACCACCAAGTGTGTACTTGGTGTTGCTACTGATGTGGTAGTTAGCAGGAACATCACTTTTGCCAAAAGGAATAATGCATTTCTTGAGTTTAAGGCCAAGACTTTGGCACCAATCATTTGTTTAAGACCCTCTTGTAGGATGTTGACATCATTTGGAGAGTCTATGACTGCTCCCAGTTTGGAGTCATCAGCAAACTTTGTCAGCCACAGGCCTTTAGATTTTGCTTGTACTTTGGACAAATAGATTCCAAGAAGTAGAGGTGCCAGAACTGATCCCTGTGGAACATCACTGGTTACAGGTCTGCTGTTGGAAGTGGATTCCCTATTTTGACTATATGAGTTCTATTAGTGAGCCAGTTAGCGACCTATTTAATGATACAGGCGTTGATGCCTAGTTGGGTGAGTCTGTCAATGATGCCCGAGTGGGGGATAGTGTCAAATGCCTTGTATAAGTCCAGGTAGGCTGTATGCACAGATTTCCCCAATCCACAGCCTTGGTGACTGTATCGAAGTCCACCAGATTTAACAGGCATGATCTTCCTTTGACAAATCCAAACTGAGTAGGATCAAGTGCTTGCAGATTATCTATATCTTTGCTGAAAAGGTGCATGATGACTTACTCCATAGCCCCTGCAGATAAGGCTAGTCAGGCTAATAGGTCTATAGTTCCCAGGGTCAGTGGAAGAACCACCTTTGTGCAAGGGAATAACAGTGGCTGTTTACCATTCATCTGGTACGAAGCCAATGCTTAGACTATGATTGAAGAGAGTACCCAATGGTGTTGCTAATTCATGTTGGAGCCCATGTAAGACACAGCCTAGGATGTAATCAGGTCCCATAGATACTGTGTTTTTGGCCTCAGAGAGGGCATTTACGACCTGCTCTTTACAGATACAAGGTAGGGGACAGGTGGTAGGGATGTTATGGGGTACATGTGACTGGGACAGGGGAGTGAAGTTTTCACAGAACCTATCGGCCAAAGGTTAGCTATGTCCATAGGTTTAGTATATGTGGTATCATTAACTACCAGTTTTGCACAAATAATGGGCCTTTCCTTTTAGGTTACAGATGTAACTACAGAAGGCCTTGTGGTTGTCCTTTGTTGAGGAAGCTAATTTGGATGTAGATTGCTTTGGAGGACTTGACAAGAAGTCTTACTCACTTGTTTAAGCTGAGGAGGGATTGTTTCCAGTTTAGAGCTTGCTCCCACTTACTCTTAGACAGCAACTTCTTCCTCTTATTGTAAAGCCTGCTAATGGCAGTTGTCCACCAGCTAGGTTTGCTCTTTTTTGAGGAGCTTGTTTTGGTCTCATCAGGTACGGCCGAATCAATGCAGTTATACAGGTGTTTGTATAAAGCATTGGTGTAGAACTCAGCAATAGCTGCCAGTTCCATCTGAGGGGGGGGGTAAAGTGAAGCTATTTATACCATCCCGTAAGAGGTTATAATCTACTCTGGAGAAGTTTTTTTAGTTTAGTTGCTGCTAGGGGGATCAGGTGTGATGGTTACTTCAAATGAGACTGATAAGTGGTCAGATCTCACCACAGAAGACCTCAGAGTCGGGGTGCTACAGTGGTTCCCCATACTGGTAAGCACCAGATGCAGCTGGTCCATGGCATTGGAGTTAAAGCTGAGGAACATTTGGGAAAGTAAGTTCAGCATGAGTAATTTACCCATTCAATGGATGGGTGGTTAAAGTCACCCAAAACCATGGTGTATGATGCATCATGACAGGCTCAAATAGATCTAAACATGCAGAGTGGGTGTCCTGATTAATGGAGGGGGGCAATGACAAACAGGTGATAGGTGACCTACCAACAGTTAATTGCACCTAGATCTAGAGTTAAATAAATGTTTGCAACATGCTTATACTATTACTAAAGATTCTTCAGCATTTCTAAAAGACTTGTACACGTGGAATAAGGATATAGATATAACTTCATGTTATCTTGTGACCATGGATATCGATTCACTTTTTACATGCATACCTAATGAGATAGGAATCAATTACTTCAGATGCTTTTTAACTCAGTTTTCTAATTCTGATATTAGAATGATAGATAATCTTTGTGAGCTGTTACATACAGTATTAGAAAATAATATTGTTCTATTTCAGACTAATTTATATCAACAGGTTACAGATGTAGCTATGTGCACACCTGTAGCCAATATACATGCAAACATTGTAATGTTCATGTGGTAAACAGAGTATATTCTTTCTGAAAGTAATAATTTATTTTTAGCTAATACAGGCATCTATAACAGGTTTATTGATATGTTTCTTATTTGGATGGGAACAATAGAGGAATCCGATTTGTTCTTTGAATTTATTAGCACATGCAATGAATGTTTACACTTTAAAAGGGACATTTCCCCTCATAGAATAGATTTTCTTGACATCACTTTGGTCAAGTTAGGAGGCGGCTTGTTGGATACTAGATTATATAAAAAGTCTGTGGAAAGAAATACTTATTTACATCGGACAAGCATGCACCCTCCATTTGTTTTTACAAATACAGTGGAAAAATCAACTGAAAAGCATAGCCAGGTTACATACTGATGATACACAAATGCTGTTACAGCTGAATAACACAGTAACTGATATTTTTAAAAGAGGATATAATACAAATAATATTCATTGGATAAAGGAAAAAGTTATTCGAGGTAGACAGAGTTATACTAAACCTATTTATTCTGTAGATAATGCTAATATTACAACTACTAAATGGAATATAATAACTTCACAAGATGCATGCTTACTTACAATCAAAACACTAATGCTGTTAAGCATATTAACAAATATTGGTCTATTTTGTCAACAGCACCTGAAATTAAAAATAAAATAGGGGTTAAACCCACCTTTGACTGCAAAAAGTGCAAAAACTTACAACAAATGTTGTTCTTCTTCTTCTTTTGGCTTTTCCTGGTTAGGGGTCGCCACAACGGAACTCTGGTCCTCTAATGATTGGCAGTAGGTTTCTATGGTGCCGAGGTGCCAGCTCGACGCCCAACCTTCAACGATGGCATGCCCATTCTACTCATGTCTTTCGAATGCCACTCAACTGTGGGGAGGACATACAGACTCCCTACAGAAGGTGCTCCAGCCGAGAATCAAACGGGAGAACCTCTTGCTGTGAGGCGACAATGCTACCGCTGCACCACCGTTATGTTATAAAAAGCAGACAAAAAGTAATGTACACTTAAGAACAAATAAAATAGGAATCTATAGTTGTAATAAGTGTGTGCATTGCATTATGTGAATATTAATACTGAAAAAATGTCATACATTCTGTTACTAAAGTAATTCAACATATATATATGGAAATTGCAATAGAAGAAATGTCTATTTAGCTACATGTCAAATCTGTACAGCATATTATGTTGGTAAAACTAATAGGAGACTAAAAGATCATATTGGTAGCCATTTGTCAGACATAAATAGGAAAGAAAACACCAATATGTATTATATAAACATATTGAATAGTTTGGTTTTACACATTTACATAAAAATCATAAATTTAAACTAAATTGATGATTCTTTACGGGGAGGTGACCTGGTACAGTAAATTGAATCGGAGGAATATAATTTGGACATTGAAACTGAAAGCACGCATTGCACCAGGCTTAAATGAATCTCTCTCCTTAAAACCTTTACTACAACAATTACATCAGAGGGTTTTAATTGTCATGTGATCTGATTTAGGAATTAAATTTGTTTTTAACCTTGTTTTAGATTTGTTTTTCATGCCTGAAGAAGCTTTTTAGTAAAACTGTAAAAGTTGCTAAATAAATTTGTTTCATTTGCGCTTTTGTGTCTCAACATATTTAGTGTTTAAGTGGTTCCAAAGGATCTTATCCTTTGCTGTTATACTTTCTTATTTTCACTGGATTTGTCATTGGCAACTACTTAATTTTATTGCTTAACTGCACCTGAAGTATCTCCAGGGAATCACACTTTTTAACCAATCTGGAGGTGTATTTTTCTTTAATGAATACTGATACCCCGCCTCCTTTAGTTTTCACACCTTCAGTTTGTGGTCTGAATGTGTGGAAGGAGGTATAACCAGGTATGGCTGGGGTACTCCCCACAGCCTTGAACCAGGTTTCTGTGACTGCACAAATTTCTCTGTCTTCCAAAGTAAGGACTGCTTCCAGGGAGTGCAGTTTCGTGTCAAGATTCCTAGTGTTTAGCAGCATAACCTTGAGGTTGTTTTTAGATGAAGTTTTTAAGTCGGGAATCACTGAATGCTGTAAATTAAATCAAAAAGTGTTTCAACAAAGTATTAGTTTAAGGTTGTGCACATTTATGCAACCAGCTTATTGTACGTTTTTTTTTTTTTTTTTATATTTTTCCCCTAACAGATTTGTTTGTTTTTCAACTGAATTGTACAGGTTATAAGTCGCATTGAAGGTGGGGGGGAGCTTTGAAATGATTTATTGTGGTCTCATTTTTTTATATCATGAAAACCTGGCATTTTAACAGGGGTGTGTACACTTTTTATATCCACTGCATCTCTGTTCAGGGACATGGGTGCCAGGTCTGGTGTAAATTTCCTATTACCCATCCACTGGTCTAGGTTGAACTTAAACTGGGTAACAGACAAACTCAGATTCACATGGATGTGAAGCCTATTCCATAGGAGGGCATTCTTTGGGACACCTGTCTCTCCAGCATATTCTGTTCAAATCATGGACAAAATTCAGTCCCTAGACCTTATATTTTTGGCACTCTTTGACTTACAAATCTGTAGGAGATTTGCAAGTGTGGGTTTGTGGATGCCTTGTAAGCCGGGCACAGATCACCCCTCAGCAACGTATAGGAGACTGAGTACAGGGAAAAGGGCTTTCCGGTGCTCTGCGTAAGGCAGGTTTGTTACGCCTTGTATTCTTCTTGTAAGGAACCTTTGAGGTCACTCTAGTTGCTGCATATGCCTGGTCAGGTACATATCAAAGGGAGCACTGTACTCTATGATTGGTCTGATAAGGGTGGAGTACAGTAGGATAATGATCTCTTTGGACCTACATACCATACCCTTACTTATAAGTTGTGCAACATAAAAGGATTTTCTCATCAATGTGGCCACCTGGTGGTCGAAGGTGCGGCTACTGTCTACATCTGTACCTAGATCCCTGACCACTGGGGTCAACTCTTAGGGGTGTATTATCAACATGGTAATTAGCCGGGATGAGTGACTTCCTAAAGAGTACAATTAGACATTTCTTAGCATTGAGTTTATGACCATGGCTTTGGCACCACCTGTTAGTCAGAGATAGACCTTCTTGAAGAATGCTAGTGTCTACAGGGGAGTCAATGATAACTCCCAGCTTGCAATCATCTGCAAACTTAGTCAGCCATAAACATTCAGGATTTGCTTCCATTTCAGAGAAATGCACAAAGGAGTAGGCCCAGTACCGAGCACTGGGGGACTCCACTAGTGACTAGCCTCTTGGTGGAGGTTGCCTCACTTATTTTGACCTCATGAGTTCTATCATTGAGCCAGTTGGCGATCCAGCAGGTGATAAAATTAGTGAGCTTCAATGGCGGCTACTGACTTCAAATGAAAGGGGGGCTGCAGGAGACAGATGAATGAGTGTGGCCAAGTCCAAAGGAGCGAAGCTATGTTACAGTGGGATCAACCCTGACCATGCTTAACCAATTTACATAAAATAAGTGCTCGATCACTACTGCACAAGCTGAATAGTCTACCACCACATTAGAAATATTTTTAAACAAACATTTAGTATATACATTACTAGATATGAAATAATATACATTAAGAATTACTCAAACTTACTAATTATTTACATTCATATCTGGGACAACTGTAATAGTACAGACTATTACAGTTTTGCAAAGCTGGAATTACAACAGTAAACAGCAAGGTCATTTGTTTCATTCACACACAGTCCCAATCTCCATTGCCTACTCCACCCACAGCATCTACAGATTTGATCTTGCGAGATCAAAAGTAAAAGACAATACTGTCATTAAGGTAAGTATTCTTTTTTTTTCGCACATAAACAATATTCAGAGTTCAGAGCCTGTGGTTGATCTTACTTCCCTCTAATGCACATTACTCTTGCAAAGCAAGCCAAAACTGCAGTCATTTCATTCACACACAGGCATTGCCCCCATCTCAACTGCCTACCCAGAGAATCTGCTTTGAGCCTACAAGGTTTAAAATAATGAAAATAAAAGACTACAGCTACATTACTGTATTTTTTTCACAGCACATAGCCAAGAACTTGCATGTGATATTACTTCAGTTCACCAATGCACACTTTACTCATCCAATAACAGAATTTGTTTCAACAACAAAACTTTGACAAACTGTCGTAATGTATCTTGACTAACTGTGCAAAAAGATATTGGGTTTAAAAAAAAAAAAATGTCATCCAAACCCCCCCCCCAGAACACACTGCGTACCTAATATCTCTGACTCCTGCCAGGATATTATATTAAAAAAAAAGAAAGCCATCAACAGCCCCTAAAACTGATAGACCACTAGCATCTGGTTGACCCTGCCAGTATATTATGTTAAAAAAAAGAAAATCATCAACAGTTCCCAAAACACATTGCCTCCCTACTATCTGGTTAACCTTGCCAGGATATTAAAAGAAAATAAAAAGAAACTCGTCAACAGCCCCAAAACTCATACACCACTTACTAGTATCTGGTTGACCCTGCCAGGAAAAAATGCAGAAAATATCTGGCTGGCCCTGCTCAAAAAAAAAAAAAAAAAAAAAAATCAGAACTTAATTAATGATTTTTTTTAGAAGGAGTTAATTTTAAGAAGTCATCTGAATAACGGGCAAAGTTAAATAATTCACTACATTTTTTTTTCTCCTGCTCTCCTTCGCCTGTTTTTCTCTCTCTCTCCCCCTCGTAAATTAATTGCATTAAAGCATGGCAAGAGCCGCGGTAGTGTTGTTGCCTCACAGCAAGAGGTTCCCCCGTTCGATTCCAGGCTGGAGTGCCTTCTGTGTGGAGTCTGCATGTCCTCCCCGCGGTCGAATGGCGTTCAAAATACATGCGTGAATGGGCATGCCTTCGTTGAAGGTTGGGCATCGAGCTGGCACCGTAAAAATCTACTGCCAATCATTAGAGGACCGGAGTTCTGCTGTGGCAACCCCAAACTGGGAAAAGCCGAAAGAAGAAGATCATCAAGAGAATGTGTTGGAGGGAAGCCTTTTAGCTTAATTTTGTTTCCTAGAACTAGCCAGTTTTCTAGTTTCAGCACTCATATCTGTTTCTTTAGCTCAGCACTTGTTCAGAACTCATTGTAAGCACTAAATAAGCTACAAATTACTACAGCACTCAACTTTCCACACTTGTCTAGAGGAAAACAATTTTTAGTACTTAATAAATAAGCACCTATCCAGGAATGTCTAAGGGTCAGCTCCTGGTGTTTTCTCCTGTCTACCTGAAGAATCTGGGCATCTTGGGGCAATGCAGCAATTGCCTCATGTACACAGACAACCCTCTCCTCCTACCAGCTAACACTACAACCTGTGAGAGATGCACTTATATAACCAAACTGGAAGCAAAGCTCTCTTCACCCAAGACTGGACTAGACAGTCAAGAGGAGAAGGTAAACACTTGCACCACACCACACTCATCACATAGTCCCTCAAAACCTACACAACCAAAACACACACATAGAAACACAAAACATACACCTACATTCGTGGAGGCTCTCAAAAAAATCTACCCAAGCAACAGGGACCTCCAAAGCAGAAATGCAAGCAACCTCCACCCCCTAACACAACCCAAATGACACATAGCCCACAAACTCAGTGTGCCACTCAACCACAGCCCATAAGGCATAACAACGTACCTAACGCTCTAGTCATAGGTGACTCTATAGACAGACACACTGATGTTCCACTCACCAGGCTAAACAAGGAGAAAGTCACTGTCAGCTGCCTGTCAGGTGCCAGGATCCACCACATAACGCATGTACTCGGGTCACTCCACAGCAAGTACAAATATGACTCTGTCATTGTCCATGTTGGTGTGAATGACCTGAGATGTACCTCCCTGGACTACATGAAAAGAGACATGGAGGAGCTTTCTGATCTTGTAGCCCAGGCAGGTATGACCCTAGCCCTGAGTAGCATCCTGCCATCACCCAGAATGATACCACAGTACAAGGACAAAATGATCGACTTTAAGAATTGGCTAAGCTTCTGGTGTCATTCTAAGGGGATCCAGTACCTGTCTGCCTGGGATGACATGATCGACAAACCACGATGCTTTGCCAGAGATGGCCTGCACCTGTCGCCCTTGGGATTCCGGATACTGGCTAAGGCTCTTGCCACCCCTATAGTGCCTTTTTTAGGCAAGATTCAAATGACAAATTCGCCATCATAACAGGTACAAGCAAGTCTGTAACAGCTATATAGTTTAACCTAATACCTTGTGTTTTAGCACGCCCTCTTGCCTGGATAGCCAGCAGCCTTACCCCTCTTTACTTTCTAGTCCCCACACTTTTCCTTCCTGTATTCCCCCTTAATTATCTCCAAGCTTGTCCCCCTACTCCCAGACCTGCTATTCTACTTTCAGGAGCTACTGCTGCAATATACGGTTTGCCCTCTAGATAGTGCCCTCTCCTAGTTTTACCTTCCTTTACACTGCTCCTGCTGTCTTAGACCTTAGCTCACAAGCAATATTTTTATTTTATGCTATACTGTAGTCCCATTCTACCCTTCCTAAGTCTCCGTTATACAATCTACTACTCCCTCCACTATTACAACTACATTTCTTTTTCTCTTTACTTATCTCCACCCACACTCACCAACAGCAGTCAGTGCTCCACTGATTGTTCTCACTCAGCTTCTTACTTATCTTGCTCTGCCTGCTCCGTTCGCCCTGTGGGCTCACTCTGCTCCCCTACCCCCAATTCCCACACACCCCAGGGGTTCTAAAGTTATACTTCCTTGACCACACCCCCTATCCCAACCATCCAATCTAATACTTCTACCAACTTATTTAATGTAACCATACTCCACCTATTTTACATTTCCATCCCCTTCAACATCCAGTACCTCCTCCTAAACCTCTTAAGGCTGTTTCACTACCTATTCACCACTCCCACACAAACAGCTTTAAAAACCCTCACTTCCCTTTGTATTTCTTACCTAGTTTCCTGCTATAACTACATAAGAAACTCTTTAAAATATGTCATCAACAACTAAACGTATCCTAACCAAATTTTTAATACTATTTACTCTCATCTCATATCTATTCTCACCTCTGCCTGTTT